>NW_026623520.1:629355-636855 GCF_030028575.1 Malurus melanocephalus | reverse complement strand
ATTTTTTGTTTTGTTTTGTTTCCTTTAACTGAAAGAATAGTTAATTTTCCATTTAAACAATGCCCTCCTTGCTCATGGAGTTTGACATGTAATGGTGGTTTTAATCTTGTGCCTGCAACTGGTATTTCTAATTAATGTAAAGACACATAAAAGCAAAATTATATATCCCTGAGTAAAAGGGATTAAAATGAAAATACTGCCAATTCAGTTCTAATTTTATTTATAGACCTAATCTGAAAAAAATGTCACTTTTAAAACTGATTTTGAATATATCATGCTGACTGTAAAATTATAAAGCTCCTACTGATGTATTCAGGAAATTCAGTRGAGCACACTCAGTAATTTCACTTTACTAGTCATTAGGTACAAATTACTGCTCACCATAAAAAAAATATGAATCAGCTGTCTGCATTTCTTTTTTATTTGGAAACTTAAGATCATGAATCACTTGCAATTAATTATAAACCACACGTAAACCAACGTGAATAATATTCAAGGCTATGTTTAGCAGTGTATCATTTGCTTGCTGTTTGACATRCATTGAAAGCAATATTTGTAGTAATTTAAGGGTTTTCCCAAAAGTTCCAACTTCAGTTCAGCAAAGACATTTCATCAGGTTCCCAGAGTCAGGGAAATCCTTTTGAAATTGATTATGGAAGATTGTTTAATGTCACCTTGCATTTCCAGGGCMAAATTAATCTCACCTAACTATGGAAAAATAAGCTTCACAGATTAAAAAAAGAAAACAATCTGCAAACAAAAAGAGATTAAAAGTTTTATTTTGGGCTGCATTTTAAGAAGATGCTCTCCTAGACAGAAGTACCATAATGTAAATATAGCTTTAGACAAGAATAATAACTCATTTTTTTTCTATTCTTTAACACATGCACTTCAACATGTATTTAAAAGGATTTTAGCTTTATCACTGCATACACTAAACCAACCTGAGAAAGTGGTGTATTTYCAAAGAAAACTGGCTAGAAATTTACCCTCATTATTGCATTATGACTGGCAATGTTTTCATTGAACTTTTCATTTTCATTGAACATTTTTATTTCAATGAAGAGCTTTTCTGAAAAAATATAAAATAGGGAAAGAAACCTTTTATATTAAGTTATAAATAGTGACTTCTGAATCATTAAAGACAATTAATTTTCTTAAGAGACAGTGAAAGAAATGGTTTACCTCTCTTCCTTCAATATGCTGCAGATTTTGACAAGGATATCTGTTATTTATTATGTTACAAAGTCCTTACTTGACACAGTAGTTGCATATCAAAGTAATTTACATTTCATATATTTTCTTTATAAAAAGAAAATGTACCTCTACCAAGAATAACTGACAAATTGAAAAGCACTTGTAGCTACTTCCTACCACCAATGTTTAATTCCTAGAGATTACTAGAGTGTTGCTGCTGCTAAAAGTGACATGTATTCTTCAGACTTTTGCCAGAATAAACAAGGAAGCTATCTTCTCTGGAGTGTAAATTCTCCTTCCAAAGTTTTTAGAGGCGAGAAGACATACAGTAACTTCAAAGAAAGAAACAATTTCTTAATAAATCTGCAAGATTTCTTATTATTGGGAATACACACAGGTAGAGGGTTAATAATATTCCTCATACAGGTGAAAAAAAAATTAATAAATTCTATATTGGAGAGGTATTCTAAATTTCTATTTAACACTATATAATACTRTATAATGCATGTGATTTGTTTAAATTTTAGATACCTTTGGTTAAATTCTTCAAACACATTCATAAGCAAATCCTCTTGCAATTATCTGAAATACAATGCACTGAGACATAAACAGATTAGCCTCAGTTTCTATATAATTTGCTTGCAGCACAGGAAACTGATAGTCTTTGGAAAAATGAGATATTATAGAAAGGTTCACTCCAGGCTGCTTTAGCAATGCAAAGCATCTTCATATTGTGACTATTGCTAGTAAGACTGCAAGAACTATGTTCAATACAGCATATTTTCTGAGGAAAATTCATGATGCACTAAAATAATAAAAAAGGTTAATGGAAAGCATTCTCTTTGCCAAGTCATTTCTCCAGTTATGTTCTATCCATCTGACTTGAAAATGTCCCAATATAAAAGATTGTCCTCATTTCCCTGAGAAAATTATGGCACTCAGAGTATAACTAATTATTAAATCTTAAGTATAAAAACAATTGTTTTTTCCTTCTGAAACTCAAATTTCCCTTGCCTTAATCCTATCTCATTTCTCCTGTGAGAGTGCATGTGTTTGTGTAGGACAACTTTGGTATTTGCCATTCAATCACATATGGATTGTAATTCCCATGTCCCTGGCCCAGTGTTTCAGCCAGAGTAAAAATAGTGAATGATTTTACAGATACACAGACATGAACACACATATGCAGCTATCCATTTATGGAAAAATATCTATTTCACATTATTGCTTTTGTTCTAATTCTCTATAAACCTAGCAAATATAGAAAAGGGAGTAAGAGGGAGAGAATTGCAGGTGATTCCTCTTCAGAARTGTGGAGAAGGAGGTAGTTACCTGTTGACAGGCAATACAAGCCAGTAGAGCCACCCCCTCGTATTTCTTATACTCTCTCACTCAGTTTTCACTCCCTGTTAAATAAGGATTATGAAGTAGAGAAAGGTCTTCTTCCTTCCTTTTGATCATGCTAACTTCAGACCTGTGTACTGATCCCATATCTCTCTTCTTTGAAGGTGGTGCAGTTTATAAGGATAGAACACAGAGTAGTCCACAGTAATGGATTCAATTTGAAAAATCTGGTTTCAATTAATAATTTTTTGTTTTGATTCAGATTCATCTTTTACTGACATGTTATTCTAAATCCAGTTCATCAAGATACATAACATTTGTTCCAAGTGACAAATATCAGGAAATACTCGAAGCCAGCATTTGTCAATGACCAGCAGTAGTTATGATGGTGCTAAAACCACTGCTTTTTGACTCAAATCTTCACTTCAGCTATAAAATTAATGTATTGACTGTATCTTGATTTGTTTTCAGCAACCACTGTGTTTCAGTAATATTAAGTCAGTGGAGAGTTCACAGGACATAAACACAGAATACTGTGTGTTGGAAGGGACCCAAAAAGATCATTGAGTCCAACTCTTAAGTAAATGCTCCATATGGGGATCAAAACTACAACCTTGGTGTATTAGCACCATGTTCCAACCAGCTGAGCTACTCTCAACAGTAATCCACGATTGATATTATCCCTCACAAACCTAGGTATTTATGTGAATATTTTATTGGTGACTACAATTAAGAGTATTTTGCCTTCTATCCATCCATAACTAATTCATATTTTATCTTGTAAGATAATATTAAAAGTCTCCTATTTTATACCGAAGTATTTTTTCCAGAACCTGGAATGGAACCATTTGTATWGTTCCAAAGGAACTATTCATCATTATTTGTAGCGCAAATTACAGTCTGATACTGTTGAGTCTTAGTTAGGCTAGGCATAGCTGTACATACTTTCTGTACATAAATGATCAGCAGAAGCATCTTCTTTTTAATTCCATTGGACCATTTTATCATGATGATTTTAGCTTCAAGGGAACTTTTTTAATTTACACAAGAGCTAATTGCTAGGATTAAAACCAAACCTACTATATTTAAATTGTTGTGGTGAGCACCTGCATACTTAACTCTGTTCTTCTAACATCTGCATTCCCTATAGGGAAGCCGCAAAGGCAACGAGTATTAAGTAAAAGAAAGACTAGAATCAAGCACATCCTCCACTTCACTTGGTACAGATATATTTCACTGACCCTGCTGTCTAACCAAAAGATGCCAAGTGAACTGGAGGAAGATCAACTCTTCAGCTGTGAAAGTAAGAACAAGCAAGCTCTGAGAAGGAAATTCCTCATTCAAAACGTTTCATAAAAACACCTGTTTTCACTTAATCAGAAATCTTGCAACTTTTTATGTATGGGAATTAAATCATGAAAATACTTCAGCTGGTGCAATGCACAAATTTAGATGACCTACCAATTAAGGCATAATTATGAACATCATCTGCTGCTCTTCAATTTGACTTGGAAACATATAACTCATTTTAAGACCTCCATAGCTCTTTGTGTTCTATGTTCTACAATAAATTGACAAATTGACATGAGAAATCACATTCCTGCTTTTGGCCAGTACCTTTGACAGCATAAACATTTGGTCAAACAATGAAAAAAGACTGTACTAGAAAGCAGAGCTTTGAAAAGAAAAAAACCCAACACTGTAGTTCTGTGGAGTAGACTCCACATTCCCTACGGTAAAAAATAAGTATTCTAATCTTGTGACTTTCAGTACTTGGTGCAGAATTCATCTGTTGGACTCAGCATTCTATAATTAAAATTTTATCCCATGTATATACTCCATAGAAAAAGGAGTGACAGGTATTTCTCCTTAACCTTTAAGAGTACCACAATGTTAGGAGGGAGAAGAGTAACAAGATAGAAATGTAAGCAGGAAATAGGACAGGAAGATGGATTGATAACATAGCTGAGCTGTTTTCATAATTAAAAAGGTGGCAGGGACTGCAGTTTGTTTATTGTTTGTCCASACTGAACTAACAAATGGTATTCTTGGTATTTTAATATGATAAATCTTGTTGAAACTTTTTTTTTTTTTAGATTTYTTTTTTTTAAAACAAAGCAATGAAATTTTTAACAATGTAGATAACAAAATCAGTGGATAAAGCTTGCTGCTAAAGAACTCCTATTTCCTTTCTTCAAATCTGGACAATTGCTACTAATTCATTACACATTTTGGAAAGGACTGTAGATCTCAGTGTGGGGATTGTCCCTTGTTTGTTCAAAATGAACAATACTATTAAAGCATTTTGCTGTAGAGGAGAAAGAAAATGTAGTTGTGCCATGACTAGATCAYTCAACAAGAACAATATAGAAAAAAAAATGTTTTGAACGAGCTCAAGATAACTTCCTAAGTGTTTGCCCCAAACAAGAATGTGTGTGTGTGTGTGTGTTCACTCACATGTGTGTGTAAGTGCTTGCTCTTGACTGAAAGAATAAAGAAATTCCCTCCAGTAATTATTTGAAAAAAAAACAAAAAACAAAAAACACGTGGATGCGTTTTTTAGCCTGTGAGAGTTAGGCAGAGACCAACACGTTTAGAATCCTCCAGAGCATAGAAATTACCACCTATATTTCATGTAAAGAGATATTTCCATCGTCATGTGTCAATTTCAACTCATTGTTATTTTGTAAAAGTCTGCTGGATGTAAATTTGACTGTCAACACAACCACTGAAAGTAAGTATAAAGACATTTTCTCATAAGGAAATTTACAATAATGTATCACCCAAATGTATCCCAAATCTCATGGTGATGAAAATCACAGCCTTAAATCCCAAGTTCCACTGAGAATTCTCAGTGGCAGAGAAACTCAGTTTAAATGAGTATTATATTATTTACATCTTGAGAACCAGCCCACAAGKCTTATTAACATATGGATACAAAGTAATGGTTTATTAACTATGCTGTACTAAACTAGCCTACTCCCATCCTCTTGCTGCCTTGACCCTAAWTTTAAGGAAAAAAAACTTATTTACTTGCAGTGCTCATCTACTTTATTGCACACAAAAAATAATTTCAAATAAAAAATATTTACTAATATCTTAATCAGTTATGGGTCATAAAGCTCGTTTTCAACTGAACCTTTTGTCTCTTTGAAAGCCCTTGTCTATTCAAAAGCAGTAAGTTTTGCTTCCACTGTAAAAAATTAAACAAAAAATGCAATTTACTTGTTTTAACACCAATTCAGAGTTATGTTTTTGCTTTATAATTTTCGAGGACTACAGGCAGCAGATGTTTTTTTCCAATGAAGAACTGAGACTGATATACATGAATGCACAAGCTTTCATCTGAGATGGTTAGTTCACTGCATCAGTAAAGTCCCTATTATCCCATCTCTGATGCAACACAGATTTTTAAAAAATTTTCTATTATACATTTGCATTATTATTTGCAATTAAATACTGTTGTATAATTAAGTAATTATGGACTTTCAAAGATATGATTTGGTCCTTCCATTGTCCATCGAGAGCTGTAACAAATGATGTYCAATTGCATAATTAACATTTGTTTATAACATGCTATTTATGAAACAGTTGAGCCTTTGCACTTTGTCATGCTTTGAACAGTTTTGGCCAATTTAGTCCACTAAATGATACCTATTCTGCACAGAAACTCATGAGCTGTCTGAGAGCAGGGTTGCTGAGAGCACATACTCATGGCATTTAGACTCTCACAGGCTGCTGCATAGGGACTACATTCAGGAAYTAACTGAGAAATAGGAGTTGTTCTCTAAACTTGTGTGTGTGTAAAGCATAAGCGTATGTTTAGGCCAAACTCTCCTATTCCTCATATTTTCTACACATTTTTTTGCTCTCCCTCTAATTCAGCATCCACATTATCTTACTTTATTCTAAGAAACTGCTGCCAAGAGTAGGCAATCTGGTTATACACCTAGCTCAAGAATGATCAGTAAAAAGGAGGGACAGCCTTTCTGAACATGACGGATGTACTACATTGTTTTCAATGAAGAGCATTCTAAAAAATACAGGTGTGAACCATGGTTTTGAAAACACAAAAATTTCMCTTACTCTTTCATGTAAATTATTTGAGAGGGTGTAAACCATACAATTTTTTTTCCCCTACTCCTGTACATAACAAGAGACAGGGGTGGTGGGGGTGAAGAATGAAGTAATTTTAAAGGCACTGACAGTGCCTAAACCCACCCTTCATGGACAAGGGTGAGGAGGGGATGTGTTTTGTACTTGGAGCACAGAAATTGGTATTAGCTAATTGGTCTCAGCAGGGGACAGTAGCAACAGCCAGGAGGACTTCAGGTCCGATTTAATTTCTCTGCAGTTCTTTAACTAGTTTGCAGGATGAGATATCCAGAAGAGGGACTGCTCACTATTTGCAGCTCCTGCTTGAATCTGAGGAGCTCTTTGCAAGGCAGAGGAACTGTGTCACTGTCAGAGTCCAGCCAGCCTGGGAACAGGCAGGTGCTCACATCACACTGAGCTGTTTCACTTCATGGATGTTTTCCTCCTTTTTGTCTTGTTTTCCTTAATCTTGATCTAAAAGTCACTAGGTGCCCAGCATTACTCTTTGCTTCTTAAACATGCAAAAATAAGAGGGTACTCAAAGAAAAACAAATTTCTCAATAGCAAATCATCTATTTAGCAATAAATAGAGTTTTAACTGTTCCTTTAAGCTATATTCAACTTTCTGCTCATATCTCTAGATTATTTTCTCATTATGGACACACATAGGGGAAAAAGATGATTTTATATTGTAAAAACATTCTGTGGTAAAACTACACCTAATTTTAACAAAAGGAAAAAAAAAAAAGCCACCTGCCTTGAACTCTAAATACTGAGCAAAAGCAATGGCAAAACATAAGATCACTTTTTGGTGATTGATTGCTGCTTCTAAATTGTTTTTTTGAAAACAGCATGCAAAATTTA
>NW_026623520.1:571013-629139 GCF_030028575.1 Malurus melanocephalus | reverse complement strand
CCAAAAAAAAACCCTAAACAAAAACATAAACAACAAAACCCCAACTAAACAAACCAAACCACCACCACCAACCAACTGACCGACCAAACAAACAAAAAACCAAACAGGAAAACCAATCAGAAACAAAACCCCCACTTTTTTTTTTAGTTACCTTGAAGAAGGGGTGAAAAAATCTTAACAAGCAACTGATGAGTAATTTGCAATAATCCACCATACTCAGCATCTAGCTGAAGTAATCATTCCCTATGTGGTCTAAACTAGCCCTTTTAAAGATGTACCTCATAGACACTGTTAAAAGGTAAAGTACAACTGCGCTTAACATAATTTTATCATGATTTGCAAATCTTTTCAAATAATCACAATCTGTATTGTAAAGGCTAAAACTTCGATAATCTAAGGCAACCCCCATGAATATCTGAATAATAAGTATCATGCGTGACCTTGGGGTTTCTGTAAGACAATATCCCATTTCACGTAAATAATTGCATGTGATTGAAGAATACGAATTCAGACTTTTCAATTAACAAAATTCACAGCACCCAGTGACGGAATACACGCTTCAAAAAGGTCATACTAGTACTTATGATTTCAGTTACAACCAAACGAAGAACTGTGCAACCCATGCAGGAAGCTCAACTTTGATTGCATAAGTAACGAGTTGTAGGGTTGAGGGTGGGGTGTTGGTGATTACTTCCTTATTTGAAGGATTTATTAAATCAGAATTTTTCTTTTACTAGCCCTGTGGGAGTAAGGACTGAGAATCCTAAAGCTTCATTAATTTGTGGTTAATAAAAATCCTTTGGCTGAAGACAAAGCTGTAAAAAACAAACATCTGCACTGATATGCAAGAGTCTGCATCTGTCCCAGGAACACGTGATATGCACAGACAAAAAAAACCCAAACATCAGAGATTACTTCCAGTGTGAACTGTTTTGGGGAAGGCAATAAGCATTGTGAAACAGCGAGTTGAGAGATACCAATGTAATTCAAAGCCTACAGATTATATATCCAAGTATTATACCTTGGTTTCTCCTTGCACAAGGCAAAGCATTAAAACAAGGCATGTGATGCCCCCCTRGAATGGACTCCTGTTCTCCTAAAGAATTAGAAAAGTGATTTATTTATTTCTATAGTAGCTTACTTATTGACACATTTTTGTGTGTGTGCAAAAAGTAATTTCTGGTTAATACTTSAACCATCTGTGCTATTCTAATCCTAAGCTTCTTATTCTGTACATATAAAATTACTTCTATTTTGTCTTTAAGGGGTCTTGAGGATTTTTGACTGCTGAAATTTTATTCTGCTCTCTTATGATTATGTGTGTTTTCAACACTTTAAGAACTTCTATGATAAAAACAACACATAAGACAATGGGACACTGCAGGTGAAAGCCAGGTGACCGAACATTAAAATCCATGGAGTCTATTGATATGATAAAGCAAAATTAATGGTAATAGCTATACATATTGCATTRTAACAAATTGAAACTGTTTACCATAGTAAACAAAACTTAACATCAGTTTTCTGATACTTCTTCCAAAATTACAGGAATGTATTACCATTTTGCTTTGTAGTTTGATATCATTGCCTTATGCCTCAAGTTCAGATTTCTATTTAATATTCTTGCATTTTTTTACACTTATGAGTAATTATTTCTTTTATTAAAAGCARAACACACACACAAAAAAACCCGCACAAAAGGCAAAATATTTGAAATAAAGAAAATTCTTCATTTATATTAAAATTTTGCCAAATTATATTTATTCTAGATACTTTGGCCATGTAGTTTCTTCATATACACTGCATTTCCTAGATGAACCTGCATCATTGCATACTGAGTTCTGTGATGACTTTTGTAGATTCAGAAGACACGATGAAATTAACATCTTCAGACKACATATTTTGCTACAAAAGTCACCAGGCAGATGTATCCTGTGATTCAGACCAAAATTAAACCATGATTTCATCAACCTGTGAAACAGACAAAACAGACATAAGCTTACATTATAACTGGGACTAATATTTCTAATAAAACATCCTTTTTAACAAAACTGAAAATCAATAATAAGAGAAGTTTTAAAATTGACACTAGCCTTTTGAGTAACTGGAAATAGATCTTCCTGTCAAAGACTAAAACTGCTCTCCTCTGTCTAGACTGCACTGGGAGCAAAATTATCAGATTTTCATTTCCTCAATTTCACTCCACAGTGGTAAAACGTGCAAGTATTGATTCAGCTGCTGAAACAAAAAACAGGAGATCTCTTCACCTCGTCAGGGTCAATGGGTTTGTGGGTGTCTAATTATACCTATACAGGACATATAAATCTTTCTACTAGTCATTACGTGAACATAAGAGTCCAAAGGCATCATTAGAATCCTTTTAGCCAAACACTCATTCTTCTTTTGTTTTATGAGAGGTCAAAGAAATGGGGGATTCATATTATCGTGGCTCATAGATTTTCAAATTTGTGTTTGAATATAGAAGATAGGCTTTGAAGGAAAAGGCTGTGTGTGTGTTTACCCATGCTTGTCCACTTACACGTCTGAGCTCTACGCATAAACACAGTACAGCTTCTCCTTTTACAGGGTTGAGACACTCTTTGATGTAAAGAGCAAAAGCATTCAAATTAATTGTGGTATGCTACAAATATAGTGTTGGCAAAGCTTTTGGTGAGGACTAACTTGTTTGAAAAGCAGATGAAATATTAAGAATGAGCTGAAAATGCTAGTTGTGATAGAAGTATTAATCTTATTTTTCATCACTCTGCTGACTTCTCTGTGGTCTTACAAAAACTTGTCTKTCATCCTTATACTTGCTGAAATTAGCTGGCTCATGAAAACACTAAAAAATAAGAATTTTTTTTAAAGAGCAAATAAGTGGCTATTACAAGTACAGATAAGGATGTGTGCTGTATTATATTATCCTGTATCATATTGTGTGTGTTGTCCACATGGTTTGTTRTGTAACCATAACAGTAAGAGTATAATACTTGTATCATAGCAAAGCTGTCATACTTTGTGAGCAGATTACACAGATGCTGGGTGCTCAGCAGTTTGAACATTAGATGGAGTTAGAGCCTTTCATTTTATCTATGAGAGTAGTAATAAGATCCCTTAGAAAGAGCGAAAGTGATATTTCTCAAGTATTCATTTTCTGGGAATCCAATCTTTGTGTTACAAGCTGATCCATCTACTTGAACCCAGAAGTAACAATAGAGAGTTAGTCCAAAGTGCCAAAAACAAGAGCTAATACTGCAGAAAAACAAAACCTAAACCCCAAAACTTACAAATGTTCACATTGYTAAAAAGGAAAACAGAGTCTGGACCTACATTTTAAAAGAAGCTGTTTCTGGTATTATTAAGTTCAGTGAGACATGCTAAAAATTGTGGGTAGGATAATATGATGCTATTATCCACAACAAGAAGAAATTAGTTGGTTGGTCCAGTCGTTAATTGTTACTGTCCTTGACTCATTRTATGCACAAAGCACCTTCAGAGGCCTGGGGGAGGTAAAGCAAAGGGCATTATAAAAGAGTTATCTAATTTTGCCTCTTGGTTAATAACATACCCATGCCTTCAGTCCAACCCTCCTCTGCTCTGACCTGCTGTCAAAATTGCAGTCCCATTGCAGATGGACTCACAAGAGCAGGGATAGTATCATATCTGTTGAGGAATCAAGAAGCCCCAAAAGCAAAAAAATTGGATGAGTTTTTACTTTGAGGGAAAAAAGAGCATGTGGAGGTTTGATGCACTGGCTGATGCTACACCCTGGTATCACAGGAGCTTAAATTTCTTTAGAGGTGTGCAATTAGTGAGCCCTGTGCTTCTTCAGTCATTAGATGTCTATGTCACAATTGGCTGTGTCTAACCCATACTCCTCACAGTGGCCCCTTCCCTGCCAGTTCAGCATGGGGTGATGACAGCACCCTCTAAGTCACCCTCTGCAGCTCCCCATGTTGTTTAGAGGGTCCGTGCTGCTGTCTAAAGCCCTTTTAGGGTTGACCATTAAGCTGCAGCAAGATCTGTAGCCTACATTTGGATTTGTGTCCRATATTCCCACTCTGGACATGGCCCAGCAGCTGTTCCTCTGCCCACACGTGCCACTGCAGGGCTGGAGCAGAGAGCGGCACAGAATTCCCCGCAGATGGAAGATGTGCGTTCCGCTCTGATGGATGTCTCCACGTCCACCCCGCTCCCCCGCTGACCCTCGCAGGACTGGCTGCAGTAAGTGCTGCCCAGCTCGGCACAAATGACATCATGGCTCATCACTCAGCTCCCGCACCGAGCAAATGGCACCAAGGGCCTTTCCATAAATTACGGCCACTCTCCGGCTCGCTGTGCCCAGTAGGGCTGGGCRGGCAGGCATCGTGTGCTACTGCAGCAGCTGAACGGGGCACAGCAGCAGCTCGGGGAACCAGCTCAGTTCTCAGCACCCACAAGAGCAATGCAGGAAAAAAAATTTAGAAAAATATTCCATATTTGTTTTCTTTTTCTTTATTGTACAGGAACTTTCGTACTCCCAGGTACCTGATGACAGGTTAAAAGGCAAATAATCCCTGCTAAACCACAAGGTCTCTACAAATGTGCAATAGAAACACAYGCATATATTGATTTACAAAGTGCAGAGAGATGCAGGTGCTCCATAATATGAGCTGAAATAAATTGTGTCATCACTAACACCATGAACTTTGAAAGGCATTGTATGCCATCCAAAGACTTTTCATATACAATTGTAGAGTAGCCAGTAAGATTTAGGTTTGTAAAACAATTTATTTTCAGTATTAGCAGCAGGAAGGACAGAGGGTTCAACATAGGTAAAAGTCATGTACCTATAAAGCTGCTTATTCAATGGGTATTTTTCACTTGCTACATGCCCTTTTTTATACCTTCTGCCCTCTTGTGGTGGAGTTTCATCTTTCTACCTAGAAATGTTCAATTAGGAGTTTTAGATGYGGTGATATTTAAATAGATTTATTTATTTATAAATGAAATTATTTTTATTTATCAAAGTATTTGAGAAATTTAACATGACAYGCATGTTAACGCACTTCAGTTTGACGAAATAGAAACCTGACAACTGAACTTTCATTTATTTGCATGTTTTACAGTATTAATTAAWTTCTGTTTTAAATCATGCATCCATGATTTTAATCATATCTAAGGTATTGATATCTATCAAATTTGGATATACATTTAAAGTACAGTATCAGAAATGCTTGTCATAAGTCACTGGTTTTCTCATTTCACTACTAAAATTATTTCATCATATTCAAGTATATTTCTTCACAAAGAGACAAATAACCCAGTTATAAGATTACAAACAACATCAGAAATAGTCACTTTACAACTCTGGGGCAGAAGCAAAGCAGCAGGTAGTCTTGAGGAAAATAGTTCAATTATCAGAGCAATGTCAAGAAACAAATTCATMCCTTGAAGCCAAATTCTTCCCAAATTCCGCATTTCAGCCACTTCTGTGTTACAGGTATGATGGCACTGATCACATTTTCCTTATATTTGAATGAACTGGAGGTCCTATGGGCTACAGTTTTTAAATGACAGCAACTTCTTTTTGAACTGCCTTGTTTTGATTTTTTTTTTAATAATAGCAAATAATTTAAAATAATTTTAAAAACCTAGAGGTTAAGTCATTATTGAAATGTCTCTTAAGAGATTAGCAAAACTTTAAGAAATGAGTTAAAACCTCACTTTAAGAAATGAGTTAAAACCTTTACACACAGAGTTTTATTCAAAATCAATCTTTTTGCTTTCCACTGGTGGAATATCATAACAGGGATTGAATAATCTCTATTTTTGATCTAATGATGTATGCTGTGGAGGGGTTTTTTATTAATTATTTTTATTAATTTTCTTTATTATTTGTATGTGTGATAACCATTGAAACAGTAGGGAAAAATATACTGAAAACCGGACAAGATACAGCCTGTTCTGGAAACATGTTTTGTTTCTTTCCTTTGTATTCAAGCTTCATTATCTACAGGCAAATTTTTCATGGGTAGTAGAAAATCAAATACTCTGTGACACAGTATCAGTGCTTTTCATGGCCTTGAYTGTGGCATAGACCATTTCAGAGTGCTCTGGAACATGTTCTTTCTGCCTACACCTGCACATCTCCCCCACACTCAGCCCCTGCAGGCTCTCCAATGTTTCTTGATCATTTTCTTCAGATCGTGACACAGTCTATCTTTCCATGGATAAACAGCATTCCTTCTGAGCAGATCACTTATGCATTCATAAAGTCTCTGAAGTCAAACAAATTATCTTGTCCTTTCCGTGTGATCTTCTCTTAATGACATTCAAAGACATCTTTTAAACTARATTCAAAATGTGTCCAGTGGCTCAAAGACTTAATAAGAACAGTGTAAACTAAGTGAAATCCTAAGAATCAATTAAGCCAAACCTTGCCTAGTACATAAATTTAAATAAGTCATTCAGGGTTACCTTGTATGGTTTGCATAATTTCAATTCTACTGTTTCTTATTATTAATAGGTTTAGGATATTTCTAGGGTACTCACAAGGTTAATATCTTAGCAATTTAAAGTTCATGCCGCAGCTAGATAACATACTTAATGGCAGAAAAGCTTCAAACAAATTTCTTGCAACATTAGCTGCATTTAAAAGTATAATCTTATGCCGCTTCCTCTTGTTCAGCAACATTTCAGAATAATTGGAGAGAGCATGTATTTACAGTGGAGAAAATAACATACACTATTAACACTGCTTATGATGCTTATCATTATTTAGATGCAAAGTCTGAAAAAATATTGACAAAACTCATGTTCTAAATATATCCTCATTAAATAGGAAGCATCTGAACTCGTGGAACCCATCAGCACATGCTTACATTTTATAAAATATTTGAAGAAATAAATTCAGGTTAAGTCAATATTCTTAAAGATTATATCCATTCTTTTTTTTTTTTTTTTTTTTTTTTTTTTTTTTTTTTTTTTTTTTTTNAAGGACAATTCATCTAAGGCACTTTCTATTGCATTTACTTGAAAAGAATCCTAGTAAATTCAATGAGAATTGACTGAACCTGGCTGAGGTTTTTGTCTTTTTGCTTTTGGTTTTTGTTGGTGGTTTGTTGCTTGGGGTTGTTTATTTATTTATTTAAATTGGATCTGAGCATTCAGATTCCCATTAAAGTTCCATCTAGCCTGGTGCCCAAACATGACAGTTGATAGCTAATTCTCATCACCCACCTCAGGAGAGCTGCACWGTTAACATTGAGAACATTGGTGTGTTCTGCATCCACTCTTTAGAAAATCTTAATCAAAAGATTACTCTTTAAAGGCAGCCAATGTTGCAGGAAATCTCATTGGAGCTTTGCTCTCCTTAAGTACATTATCTATCTGGAATGCAAACTTAAAAGGTTAAGATGTTAACCTTGGTTTTGCTCTACAGAGACTGTTCTACAAATACTGATTGTGTAAATACCAAGTCTTCTCAAAACAAGGAGGGAGTGAAGCAAACAACTTTAGGACTTAGAAAGAGTAGGAGAAAACTATCTTTTTTTTAAAAACAAGCATGTTTTTTTTAAAAAAAACAAGCATGGTACAAATGTGTCAGCATGGCTGATGAATTTATACCATGGTGGTTTGGGAAGCACATAAAGTGCTTCTAACTAACCCACACAGGTRTACATTGAGTACGTGCCTAATTATTCACTTCTGAGTTTAGTAGTGTCCAAACACATATCAAGTGTTGTCCTGAATCATGGCCTAAGTGCATAACTTCAGCAATCTACTTTTGCCCAGTCATTATATGCAGATTGTAAGGACTTAACATGTGAAACTAGTACATGAGAAGCATCATTAAAACTTCTAAAGAAGGGCTCTCTGTGTATAAAGTATTCAGGACTGACTGCTGGGCTTGTTGTTTTGTGTCTGTGGCTTTCAGTCTATTTCGAGTGAAAATATGTAATTCCAGGCCACTCTTCTAGTACATCACAGTCATTTTCTGCACTTTAGTTGTTTTTCTCTCCATTTTTTCCACAAAATAAAATATCATTACAGCAGGTTTAAAGTGCACTTTAGTGCCTGCAATCTTCCCATGTTATTCTTTAATATTTCATCATTAAATAGCAAAATAACCTGATATGATCCTAATTTAGTGCCAATTACACTGCATTGATCAAAGTGACCTTTTCATACTGGAGCACAAAAATCAATCCCGCTGCACAACAAATGTCAGGGGGATGAGAGCAACATATAATCTGTGACAATCAAAACATTACTTACAAATGAAATCACCAATGACCTGCATGCCAAGGCAATTTCTGCATAATGTGCACTGGTTTTATTTGCAGCTTTTGTTGGGATTTTTTTGTCTGGTTTTGTTCCCCACTGCCTTCTGCCATAGTTGTGCTATTTCACAATTTCACTGACAACACTGAAAATGGTTGAAGCTCTATGACTGATACCAAAATAATTACACAAAGTGACTACTACTTATAATACATCTTTAATGTTCAGTAAAGTGTGATTTTCTGTGGACCAGAAAGTYATCTGCCTCCTGACAATGCTCCTGTGATGAATTTGGTGGTATTTCTAAATATAGCCAAATTGTCTGGGCCAGCCATAGGCAGGGGAGTCACAGACAACTACTCAAAGATCCTCACTGTTCTACCTTCAGTCAGTGATCCACAAGCCAGAATCTGATGTAGATATTAGATCTGCAAAGYAAAAGACAATATTACAGTGATATTMATGGTGTTTGTACTTTACCCGCTATGTCTGTGTCAGTTTTAGGGTACAAATGGGGAGGCATTTGTCTGCAYAGGCACTATTRTCTACTAGCTATAGCTAGGAGCCACCTGAACTATCTATGTCAGTAATTCAAAAGAGAAAATTAWTTTTTGGTCAATTTTCAGGGTTGTTTTTCTTTCAATAATATAATAAAAATATCTCACTTCTAAGTTGCTTTACATTTTGTTAATAATTAATTAGGGATGATCCCTCCATTGAAAAAATCCTTACCCACACTCAAGAAAATTTAAAATTATTTGAGAATCCACAACTCATGAATCAAAGCTAGAAAACAATGTGGTTAAACCCATGTTGTTAAAATCTGCACTTTTCAGCCATTCCATTGCCCATGAGCATGTCAAAACACGGGATAATCTGAAGRTGTGTTTGAACTGTGACCTCATCAAGCATGTAGACTGTTGAGGTTTTGGGTTCCTCAAGAATGTTGACTTCCAGCATGTAAACTGCTGAGGTCTTCTTCAAGCATTCTGTTCCACAGAAACAACTGGGACTCTACAAGATTAAAATCCATCTCCTCCAGTACCCAAGTAAGGCTTGCAGGATTTGGAAGCTGAGATCTGACAGTGGCTGTTTGTCAGCTCTTAATTAATTTAATCTCTGTGGACCGGTTGGTTTCCTGTGGTATTTATACTTCACTCTTAATTTTTTTTTCTTTTTTTTCTTTCCTTTTTTTTTTTTTTTTTTTTTTTTTTTTTTTTTTTTTTTTTTTTTTTTTTTTTTTTTTTTTTTTTTTTTTTTTTTTAGATCTAAACTGGATGCTCCTACATGATAAGTTAATGAGCAGAGCGTGTTTTTTAAAAAACTGTGTCATGGCCTTGTTCAAGATAAGGAGTGAGATCTTGAAACACATTCAGTCAAATTCTTTGTAAATGTTTCACTTTATTTTGCAAACATGCTTGGTAAAGATTATGCCTCAAGAACTGAGGTAATTCTCAAGGGYTGGGATTTTTGCTTGTTTGTTTTGTTTTGTTCTATAGTCTGTTCTCTAGAGAGAAAGTGTTCTGATTGAAATAATTTATCCATAAGAAAAATCTCCAAGGCCTGGATATTTTCCCCACTCATGCACACTAATCTGCTAATCAACCAAGAATGAGAGAGCATGGGAAAACCTAACTCTTAACATCAGTCTCAAAAGTGCTTGTTCTTCCAGATGCTTTAACTTCAGATCCAAAACAGACAAAGAAAATAATTAGGGAGAGAGATTCTCAGGGTTTTATCATCCCTATTACTGTTCTGGGGGTCACAAAGCATTTCCTTTTATAGCACTTCACTGATAATGAGACTGTACAGTCTCAGATAGGAATATCTAAAAAAGGGAAGCTAGCTTTGCTTTCTGTCTCAGGGATGAATGAATGAAACCTTTGGTGCAGCACTTGAGATCCTTGAGGGCATGTGCATCAAGGTTAAAGAGCCCTTTTGGGTCCTAAAGAAATACTATAATTTGGGAGGGGGGGTGGTTGTGTGTTCATATAAATTTGTAATATTTTTCCATGCTCTCAGTAGTAGAGATACAGTAGAGATACAGTACGTGTTTCACTTACCAGGCTGATTAAATCTCAGTTCTTTCTCATGGCCATATAACAAGAATATCTCTATTCCTAGAAAGTCCATTAGCAAACATGATTTATGACTGACACTTCCACAACTCTGTATGTTGGTCTGGTAAGAACTAAATAATATTCAAGACCTGGTTATGAACCAAATCCAATTCATTTCACGCTGATGCAGAATTAGTTTCAGACTAATGTAAAGGAACAGCATGGGCAGACGGTTAAGGTGACTCCTTTATTTTTAACATGTTCTCCAGTGCAATTTGCAGCTTAACAGCCTCACTATAAATGATGTGATTAAGAATATTTCTGTGTATTTGATGTATTTACCCAAATGCAGCTGTCGTTTTGTATACTGTTTCAAACGTTTAGAAATGAATCAATTGTTTGGAGCAGTCACAATTTCCAAGGACCATTTTTTTTTTTCAGTGTTAACCTGTAATGCAAACATGAACTAACAAAATAAGGATGAATATATAGAYGTTGGCAAAGCAATTTTTTTTCAATCATAATAGGAAAACTGTAAAATTTATTCATCATTGAAGAACCAGTTGAACACATCAATTAGACCATGATTTCTGGCAGACATAGACTATGCAATAGTTTGCATTACCACATTCAGAATATCGGTTCAAAATAGCTGCCCCAGTTCAACTTCTACCACGTCCAACTCATTCTGTAAAAGCAATATTGCTGCTTTCTCTCAGCATTTTRCCTTGAGGCATGAGTGCACATGAAAGACAATTGGTCTGTTGTAACCAAAATCCATGTTTTGGTTGATTCCAGCATTTTAATAGTTTTTGATCTGTTACATTGTTTTGAGTTTGTAACATTAAAGAATTATAAATGGAATATACTTCATAATGGGCCATATAGGGCTCAGTATAAAATGCATGGTGGTTATTGAATAAAAGAATATTGCAAGTCTTAATTTATGGCCTAAAATTTAGGCAGTAGATGTCTCAGGTACAAAGAAACTTTCTTTTTCACGGTGGAATATAAGGAAAAGTGCCAAAAGCAACTGAAAAAGCTTASGACTGACCTTCAATCATCAGTATACCTTATCCTGAGGTCCAGGTTCTTCTTCAACTTTTTGCACCGTATGTGCAACATGATTGCTCGTCACTAAAATGTAGGGGAAGCTGAATTTAGACAACAGTTCAGGGCTAACTCTGAAGTCAGAGGTAAAAAAAAAATGCTTCAAATAATGACTTTAAATAATAAGAAGCTAATGAATAAAACGTAGTTTTTAAAAAAATGTATTGAATGAACTGTTATATATGATATATATATATATATATGACTGTTACATTTTAATACATTATGTAACTTACTTAAACATTCAACTAAGCTTTGAAATATTCAAGCCATAGACTGCCAGGGCTGCATTCCTCTTTCCTGGGCAAGACACTACCACTGCACTGGGTAATGTTATCTCTAAAGCTTTTGTGTTTTAGCATAAGAGGTACTTAGAATTATTAAGTTTCTATTGATTCTGAAAGCCACAATTTCTATGAACATCTGATTTCTTTCTTATCTGTGTTCTTTTAGATCCATATGTCCAAATTGCATTCAGAAATGTAATCCTCAGACACTAGAGAAAACTAATCATTTGTCTGCTCTGGTTATAAATCATACCTTATTAGAGAAAATAAAATTTTCTGTGATCCCAAAACAGAAAATTATGAACTTAATTCTTTACAAATTGCACAGGAGATAATATCCAATAATCCATTAAGCACATCCTAATCAATATCTATCACTGTAATGTAAAGTACACTGATAAGGATATGCATATTGCTGATTACAAGTACCACTATGGTGGTACTCTATACAAATTTCAAAGAACTTGAAATTAATAGATTGCTAATATACCAMGCAACTAATTTGATTCAAGAGGAACAATGAGGTATTTTGCATGCATAAGAATCTAAGTCAAAATCTGTTAATGCCTGCAAGCTTTAAAATACAACAAAGTAGTATCTCACATGCAATGAGAGAAATTAACTTTACACGAGAAAGTGCGTAGAAGTTAACATGACCCAGTCCAAATTTTGCTTACTTAAATGGAAAGATTCTTACCAACTTCACCAGGCTTTTATGGAAGATCTTTACTGTCTGGTCTTACATCTTTCCTTAAAAAAACCCCCAAAAAACCAAAACCACACAAATAGCATTTGAAAAATAAAGGATAGCTTTCACAGGAAATTAATAGGACCTGCCACACTTATACTTTGCTTTCAGCTTGCCTTGGAATGAGTTTTCTGCCTGTGTATTTATGCACTAGAAAATCCTAACTGACCTGGAGCAGATTAAGTGATTACAGTGTGCGATTCAACAAATTCCAGAAACATGTTTCCAGAGACATGAGTCACTCACATGCTGCTCAACTGTTTATGCACCGTGAAAATGTCTGTATGACAAGCATGCATGCAGAAAAAAACTATTCTTATCAGGACAGCAAGTTTTATGTGGCTTCTGCTAAACTGACCTCCCAGCCTCTTATCCCAGCACATGTTCTAAATAGTTCCTTAAGTTCCTAATGAACTACAAGCAAATGAGGAAGGGAAGTCTTCCATACTTTCTATGTTGACTTTTTTAAAGCTTGAAAATAATTATTCCTTTCATGAGATGTCACTTGTATCAGTAAATTAGTGTCCCAGAGCACAGGTAACCACCCTTCATTGGTAAATGTAAAGGAAATGTTAATTACGTGAAGTAATGCCAGACAAAGGGATGGTACTTGAAAGTTCTGTCATACAAAGTCTTCTTCCAGTCTGAACWGAGCAAGCAATTTGAGAAGTTCCATTTGTTTAAGAAAATAGGTCTAAATTGATTAAACTAATCATTTTATTCTAACTGCTCTTTTTAAAGACAACTGCTGATTGYATGCCCCTTTTGTAGCTGTAGCTGAGCCTGAGATGGTACAAAATAACMATCTTGCCAGTTGTCACAACTATTTGCTCATTCTTTAATTAAACATAATATATAAAACCGTATAATTTACATCTAATTGGGAAACATAGTCTTCAGTCAGAAGGCAGCATAGTCTGATGGCATAAGTAGAAGATTGGGTGTCAACAGGTTTGAGCTCCTGTCCAACTGGAGAATCACAGCTGGCCGGTCAAAGATTCCTTAATCTTCACATTTAAAAACCTCATGTATTTACAAAGGATAATTTCAGTTAACCACTGACTTCATGAATATGTTGTGAGAGTTTGTTAATGTCTACATACTGCAGACCTTAGAATAGAATAAAAATTTAGCACTGACTTGCGGGAGCAGCACACTGTGATAACAGTAAGGCTGTGATTAAATAAGCATAAGAAGGACTGTAACTCCAGGTTTGTCTTAAAAAAACCCACCAAACAAAACAAACCCTGTGTTTCAAAGTCATGTTGTGGTTTGCCACGGAGTTTAATGTTGTTGAGGAGGTGAATTGTAAATATAATAACTAAACTACTTGAAATAACAGGAGTGGGGTTATTCAAGGAGAGATCTGGAGTCAGTCAAACATCACAAGTATGCTTGGTGGAAGAGAGACATGGGATTGAAGAAGTCCTCTCAACACTGGCTGAACACAAACAAAGGAAAGCTGCTCTGTGCATAAGAACCTGTGGGTCCTGGTGGACAACAAGGTGTCCATGAGCCAGCAGTGCCCTGGGGGCCAAGAAGGCCAGTGGGATCCTGGGTGCATTAGGAAGAGCTTTGGCAGCAGGAGGGGACCCTGCCCCTCTACTCAGCCCTGGTGAGGCCACACCTGCAGTGCTGTGTCCAATTCTGGGCTCCTCAGGACAGAGAGACACGGAGCTCCTGGAGCTGGTCCAGTGCAGGGCAACAAAGATAATTAATGGATGGGAATATCTCTTTTAGGAGGAAAGGCTGAGGGAGCTGGGCCTGTTCAGCCTCAAGAAGAGGTGACTGAGAGGGGGCCTCATCAATGTCCATCAGTGTCTGAAGGGAGGGTGCCRAGAGGATGGATCCAGCTCTGCTCAGTGGTGCCCAGCAACAGGACAAGAGGCAAGGGACAGAAACTGATGCACAGAAGTTCCATCTGAACAGGAGGAACAACTTCTTTATGGGTAACTAACCTGTATCTTATTTAGTACAGCTCCAAAAGCAATWATTTTACCAAAGGCARCAGCTTTTGCATTTTGYAGCAGAAATCAGAYGCTAACAAGCATCTTTTAGTGTAACAGGCTGATTATATTTTTTTAGATAGTCAGYATGCATTCATTTATTTTATCTTGAAATCTCACACTGCTCTTAAAAGAATCTCTTTTTTCCTCAGAAAGACTCAAAATGAGGAAACTTTAGAAACAAAGGAACAATCTATTATTATTATTATTCATGATCTGGTTTACCTATTAGCAGCAGTTCATTTAACAGAACAGGCCAGCATCCATACTGCAGTCTAAGTTAATCTCTTGCTTTTCTGACTGAGAGCTCATTTTGTCAAACAAAGGAAAAAGCATTAAGGAAAAATATGCCCAAAGGTCCTTTTATTGCATACAAAAATTAACCAGGACCCTTTTCCACACATGGGAATAGATATGCCATTAAATTTAAGACAATGAAAATGTCTGCTTGTATTCCAACAGGGAAGTGGCACCTGTATTTTGGGGATAATGCCTTTCTCATCATTAGACTAAAGCTTKATCAGCCATGAAATTTTTAGATTTTTCTGGGTTTTTGGTACAATATACATCATGGTTATTACATGCTTTATGTTTTAAAACATGTCTCCAGACACACTCTTTCCTGGGAAATTTTCTGCACCCAAAGAGAATTTGTCACAATCTGRTAAATTTACAGAGCAAACCTCTTTWATGCACAAGGGTTTCATRAGCTACACCATTCACTGATATCCACTGGGAATGCAGAAGTACCATAGAAATAGGACCTTCTCCATTCACCATGCCCTTCCTACTCTGAAAATTAACCATTACATAAAGCCCAGCATAAAGTTAGGCAATTAGTAGACCTTCACACCTTGTATCTTGATCCGGTGCTGTCTTCCATGCCAAARCTTGAATCAGTACCACTACTAACATTACCATGTGTGTGTTGCAGACATCAGAGCTTCAGTTCACCAGAATATGTGAATTGGCCAAACTTCTGGCCACTAAAAGTTGCAGGTTGCCCAACCAACACGCCAGTTTCCTTTGAACAGGGCACCAGGCCTTACGTCCCCATGCAAGCAGGAGGGACCTTTTGCTGGGGACAAGTTTTCCTCTTTGGCTATGAGTATGAGACAGTCACTCTTCCTAAAATTTGCAAGTTCTTTCCTACTTACAGATTTCTAAACTAAAATGTTTCAGAAAACAGTCAAGCATTATTAAATTCATGTTTTAAAAAAATAACTGATTTTTTTTTAATGGCAGCACAAGTTTTATATGATACTGACTTTTCATCGATGGGAAGATGATGTTTCATACATATATTATTATATTTGGCTATGGATTTACTGATAAAATTTATCCATCATATTCAGGTGTTTTAAGCAAACCTTAAAAAACCTCTTGATTYAAAACAGATTCATATGTTTTGAATGGAAATTCTGGTAAAAATACACCTTTATCAGCACAGAGCAATCAACAGACCAGCAGGAAGAGCCCTTGGGTTCTACCTGGAAAACCCGACTTCAAGTCAGGCTTTGCAGAAGTGAGAYAAGAAACCTGAATTTTATGCAAGTGTTCAAATCCTCATCTCCAATGAATGGGCAAGTTTCTCTCTCTCTTCTGSAAATGCTTGACCCCAGAAAATTTTGAAATGCAGAAAAAAACTAGRTGTTTCTTAAGCATTTATAATTTCCTTGCAAAAGCAATAGATGAAACCTCTGGAACAGTGAAACATCAAACTTTCAAGTTTCTGATATGTTGAAGTTACTATATGAACTAATAGCTTCCTCAAAACACCATGAAATCCATTTGTGATGTTTTCATTCTTTCTGGTTTGTTCCTAGAAATAGAGATAGAATTAATAACYCCTATGAGGATGGAGAATAGAAAATTTAAATGCAGTGTTACAGAACATATGTAATAAAATGACAATTTTGCATTCATATRTACATTTTGGAGTATAGAAATCTCTGTGAAAAATCTATGTTATACTGCTATAGTCTCTAAAGAATTCCATAAAATCGTTTTGGAGTCAGTATTGCAAACATCTACACTTCTTTAAGTTGAAATATTTAGTGGAAATTTGAAAAAAAAAATTAATAAGAAAATCTTCATCTTCTCAATCATGCAAATTAAGTTTCAGCCTGATTAGTAAAAAATTAATGGAAAGCAGAAAGAAATGTTATTCAAACCTTATAGCGAGCCAGCTGTAACTAAATTAGTTGAATACATTTTTATGACTATAATATACGTGAATAATGTAGTCCATCATCATCATCAGTCTCTTGCTCTAGGTGAGTCAGCAAAAGGGCGCCTGTTGATAACAACTATGAAGGGAATTCACYGGTCTATTAAAATTAGAGTACTGCATTCTCAAAAAATTAGCCCTTGAATGTGGGCCAAACCCAGGATGTGGCTTAAATAGAAGCATAGCATRGTTTGGAAGACAATCTTGCTTCAATGTGAAAATATCTCTTGGGCCTATGTATTGTAATTAAGTGCTGGTGGTCACCAGGCAGCACACATTTCCCTTAGACAGAAAAGCCCAAGATTTAGCACAGCAGTAAGCCCAAATCCAGCACCCTGAGCTGAGTAACAAGGGAAGATATATTGAGAATGACGCACACCAGAGAGTAAAATCTTGAATTGCTCCTCACTGTCTTTACAACCTGTAGAGAGGGGCACCCACYGTGCCCTGAGCCAGCCCTCCCTGAGGGGCTGTGACAGCCCTGTCCCTGCCCATCCTCCCCTCGCTGGCGCACCTGCCGCCTGTGCCGCCCAGGTCCAGCTGACGTGCTGCTGCCTGCAGGGTAGCTGGGATCAGGGGAATTAGTTCTGCTTGCCTTGGGAGACGAGCCCAGCCGCCACGGCTTCTATTCAAACTCCCCTCCACCACTCAAGCTCAACTGGAACCATTTAGTACCCACATTGTTCTGTAATTTTTATTTGTTTCCTTCCACTCAAGCACATGTTAGAAAAGGCGACCCCCCAGCAATCTTTTTTTTTTTCCCCCTTTTCACATGACTAAGCAATTATCTTCTTCCTAATCAAAGAGACAGTTGAAAAGAGTTTATTAATAAAAGTTCCCCTTCAGGAAGATTGGAAATGAATGATTAGTAAAATACACCCAATTTTACTTATAGACCCCCCTCATAGAGGCATCTGTGAAGGGTAGGGATGCCAGAATAGTGGTGGGGACTCGGGCATCTGGAAGCTGTTTGTGATATGGATTAGAAGTCAGGCTGCACATACATACTGCCTCCAGTCACAAAAGATTGCTCTGTGGAGGGGAAAAAATATGCTGCTTGTTTACAGTGCTATTTTTTCCCTTTGCTTGTTATCTGTTTTATTTCTTCCCTTGCTCCTCTGTCCCCGCACCATTCATGTGCAATTAYGTCTGCCCCGATACGCCAGCTGGTGGGGCCTGTTACCCTTACCCACCACACCAGCATCMAGGGGAAGGGRAGAAGGAGACAGGAGCAGGACAAACAACACGGCATTGTGCTTGGGACCGCGGCATTATCTGCTCCCTGTTGCCAGGGACCACTGATCAAAACGGGAAAAACAACCAGGGAGAGCAGACCGAGGACAGTCACGTCTTCAGCCTGCAGTGCACCCACGGCATCTTTGAAACAGTGGTAAACCACAGACACAAAAACTCCAAGGGGCTGCAATAAATAAAAGGGCTGAATATTTCAGCAAGTTCAGTAAGAGAGGTGCTTTCCAGCCAGATCTAGTTTTACCAGCATGAGCCTGAGATGGTTGCACTTTTACAAGCATTAAACCAGACTRTCATAAAAAATCATACGAAACCTGAGAACCATTCTAGTGAATAATTCTATCACACTTGCCTTTAGAAGTAAATATTAAATACACTCAAAGATGCTACCTTTAAATCTAACAATARGCTTTTCTTATGCTTTCCACTCATTAAGTTAGAATCTTAGTCTCAAAATCAAAAAAGTAAAGAAATACAAGATCAGGCCACTTAAATTCCACATTAATACGTCAGAACTTTCTTCAGAGAGTATCCCACCTGAGTGTGAGCAGGCATGTGATCACGTTTTTAGGCCTTCTATTAATCCAGTTCTCCTTCATTCAGAAGGAACAAAATCCAAACCCTGAACKATTTCCAAAAATGTTTAAGAATWTTTTTTAATGGATTATTTTAAACTCTGTTTCTTTCAAATCCATATTCTCATACTGCTTTTCAAAGAAGATATAATTTCTCTCCTCTCACACATTATTTAGAAGAAATTACATTCAGAAGCAAGGACATTTTTTAAACTAGTTTTTTTTTAATAGAAATAAAATTAAGCATTAATCTGCATCTAAAATTAAATTTTTCTCTGATAAAAAAGCATTTATAAATTGAAGGAAAATAGATCTAAGTAAAATAGATTTTTGTGCAAGCATATTTCTGAATTTGTCAGCATTTTTGATTATTTGAGAAAACAAAAAGAAAAATTAATCAGAAGACAGCACTATAAAATAATTCAAACATCTCATAATTAGAAATACAGCAGCACCATGGTAGGGCTGTACTATGGTTAATGCAATAAATAAAGCAGACTATTGCAGTAAACCAAAAATTGTTAGATTTAAACTCATGACAACAGATATTAAATTTAGACCTATTGGATTGTATTGGATATATGTTTTAAGCCTCTTAAATGCTTTTGCATTAGAGGTATCTGAAATCTCTTGTCTTAGAGAAAGGACTGCAGAAAAAAAACCATACCTTGTAAACAACATTCTTAATGTCATTTATGTGTGTCATTTTACAGACAAAAAAAATTAAAAATTATAGGCATTTATTTCCACAGAACAAAATGGTGAACAAGGAYGGTGTTGTACAGGTTTCCTTAGAGTGGGTATGAGACAAACCTATGATATACAAGCAGAGGGGATTTCATTGGTCACTCTTCATTAGTGCCGGCAAAGTTGTAAATTACACCCCACTATCCCATATCTGTTCATATCTGTTAATATTAAAGAGTTCATTATATAGTATTYGTAGGCTTGTTTATATCAGATTCCCACAACAGTAACAATCTACTTATGCAAGTCTACTTGAAACTGAAAATCACAACAAATTTAAAATCTTTWAAAATATAAAATGTTTTTTCTACCTACATAAATCATCTATAATAGGCTCAATACCTTATACTGCCTCTTCCCAGATGCAGACATCATGTACAGCRTTTCTTAAAACAAAATAGCTACTCTCTTCCTTTCTATTCTTGCAAGTGATGTAAAGTTAACTGGAAAAAAAGATGTAGTGCCCAACTAGAGCCACACTTTTAAATTGCTACCACTCTGGAAAACTTCATAGTTAAATAAAAAATGAATACATGGTCTCWGTAGATCATCCTTGTTCAGGTTCCTGTAAAGAAGCCCTAGGGGAAGGGAAAAAAAGCCTGGGGTTTGTGGTGGTGCCTTTTKGTGGTGTTAACATTAAAATGTGCCTCTGTTTCCAACAGAGCAATGGTCAAATAATGACAGGTTTGCAAGACATAAGGTATCTAACAATATTCATAATTGTTCAGGCATCTCTGAGCATCTCATCTTTGCTATGCTTTGTCTGCATTCAATGCCTACACCAAYGGGATTCCCATGAACACCATTTAAAGAAGAGCAATTTATAGCTAAGAAAACAATCGTTTTTTTTTTTTCTTCTGCAGAACGGTATCTGCAAAAGAAAAAAATGCAGTGGTTGAAACTATCAAAGATAACATTTACTTTCAAATCAAAAAAATATTAGGTTTTGTCTTTGTGGGCTTTTTACAGATAATGTAGATATTCTATAAGATAAGAGATTTTTTTTCATGGAACAACCATTTTACAGTTCTTGTGTTTGTTAAGCCATGTTGCCTTACCTTTTCAGAACTGTACCGATAAAATAATTTTTAGAAGTGATTTATGTTAGTTGAAAACATTTATTATTCTTTGGCGCCATGAAGCAAAGGCATTCAGAGAAGATGGAATATAATATCCCAGTTYCATTCTTTCTTTAAACAGAAGTTCTAAATTCAGTATGTATTGTGGCTTGATGTGGAAAAAAATATTTTTTGTGTATTTTCTGTTCTCTTTAATTCTTTGTTGCCTGGTTTAGACATATTACGTAAATTTGCAGCTACACACACCTGTTTTTAGAGATTCAGATTTAAATGCATGATTGCCATATAACCATACGCAATGCATTCATATATTTTTGATATGGTCCCAAACAATTGATTTTGTGTATTTATGTAGTAGACGGAGTATTTGTTTGCATTTTCCTTTTCATTAAACAAATGCTCTATGATTTTGTCAAACTGCTGTTAAAGGATAATATGTGAGTATGACCTAAAATTGCACATGCAAATGGCCATATACAACTATGGCCTGCATGGAATTAATGTGCCTCATTGAATAGATACATTTCATAGCAAAAAATGTTCATAAAGCATGTACAGGCTCTGCTTTTTTAGTTATTACATAATGTCATTCCTATTTCCAGAAAACTAAAAAAAAAACAGTTTTGTTTTCCTTGTTAGATAGAAATGTCTGATGACATTYCTTAATCAAAGTCTCTAGCAAAACCATGTGGAATGGATGTGAATGGTGTAAGTACAGTTGAAACAGCTGGACAGGCAATGATACAGCCTGCTCCCCCATACAGAAAGATATTTAAACTAAACAAATCACTAACYTCACTGATTACCATTAAAAAAAAAAAAAAAAAAAAAAAAAAAAAAGAGAGAGAAAAAGAGAAAGAAAAGAAAGAAGGAAAGAGGAAGAAAAAACAAGCAAGTAAGCAAGCAAGCAAGCAAGAAGTAAAAGAATGAAGCAAATAAGTCAACCCAAGAGTGAAAAACTTTCTGACATTAAGTTTAACATGCAGAYACACTGAGGTGTTTCTATGTGTGCATGTAAGCATATGATGCCTGTACATCCCCAACTACATCTATGCGTGATATGTACAAATTTTATTTTTTCGGTCTTGTTTCTGTCTCCAGTTTTGTCTAGAGTTTTGTGGTTTCTATTCAAGAGGAGCATGAGTGAAGATGTTTAAAGAGGTACATATTTTACTCTTGTGTGATTTGCCTGCATCCTCCATTCTGATCCTCCCTTCTATAAACCATCCCCTCATGATGATCTGTTTGTCCTCTTCCACATGTGGATAAATCCACCTCTTCCAAAGGAGAAGAGGAGCAGCATAGGTATAMACTGTGGTAAAGACTGGGATTTGATCAGCATTCTAATAGCATATTTTTCAGCMGTGAGAGCTAAGGAGCAATTGGTTTTATTTCTCTTTAAATATCTAAATAAAATGAACTATGGACTACTTCCTTRAGGTGCCCATGTCCAGATTTAAGAAATAAAAACAAAATCCATGCTATTTCTTTAAGAAATCTTGTTCAAAAAATTATTACTGTCATTATGTATCCKAACCTTAATCATCTGTTTTCAAGCATGATGATTAAGGAGAGAAACCCATAGGATTTTGTCCTCCCCTCATCCCATGATCATGAGCAGAGAATTCCTTTTACATTTTACCTGCTTATGTTGCCTTCATATTAGACAGCATACCCTAAGTGCTTTGCCATTTAAAGTGAAATTAAAGCAATAAAATCTCGTTTTTGCTACTTTCCCCTCTATGTTCTCACACAGTGTTATTTATCAAAAACTCTTGAGTTATCTAGAGTGACATTAATATTTCAAGTGGGAAAAAATAAATTAAAGGTATTTCTCTAGGGGAAGAACAGATTATTCTCCACTCCTTCAGTAGCACAAGCTGTAAGACTACAATGGTGTCTGTGTTCAGCTATCTGTATTTTTTACACATACAATTTTGAACAGTTTTAAATTGTAACTTTAACTCTGCACTTCTTGGCTAGACTCTTAACTTTGGTAGACTGTATAACTATTTCATACCCTCTAGCATTTTTCCTACATTATTATATGTACTCAAATTTTAAGATAAAAATTGGCAAAAYCAATATGGTTTAGTTTGTCTGTGATATTTTTCCAAGTCAAAAAGTGCCAGATGAAAAGTCCAGTGAAAAGTGTCAAGAAAAAGGCAGATTACAGGGCTAAAACAAATGCTTAACCCACTTCAGGCTCAACCAACGGGGCATCTTTCCATCATGTTCAATGTGAATGCCTARTGATAATCTCTCTTTTCTGGGGAAGAAACAAGACCAGGTATTGATAACATTAATTTTCATCCAACAACTTGAGTTTATTCTCTGTTGTTCTGCCATATGAGATAATATATGCTTTCAAAATAAAAATGTAGCAAGATGTTTGAGGTTTTTAACCACTTCTCAACCACTTCTCAAATGCAAGAGATATAAAGACCAAATCCAAATCATCTACTCCCTATCACTCAAGTGTTCCACTGTAAAAATAACATTTTGATTCTGCCAATAACAAAGAAAAAAGGTTATAATTTGCAAAGAAAGTTAATTGATAAATGAATGAAGTGTCACTGATTAGTAGTGGTGCTGGCAGGGTGACACTCCCTTATCCCACCAGACGCCTTGCAATCGTGCGCAGGGAGTCACAGAGGGACAGGACTCATGGTAGCTCATCCRTGAGTTAGGTAGCTCCTCCTCTGCCCTGACTCCAGGCATCCATCTCTGACCCCTTTGCCAGCCCCACATCCGCTTTGGTCCCGGTGCACAGGGTGGAGGGGTGGCTGCTGTGATGGCACGGTGTCGCTCGGGCTGGGTGACAGCCCGTTCTCCACAGACAGCACTGTCAGAGAATCACAGACTTCCACATGTACAAGCGAAATTAACTTCTGTTAGTCTGACATTTTCCRCAATCAATACTCACAGGGTCCTTGTCTCTGGGATCAAAATTCATAAATCAAAAGCAGAAAGCATGAAATAAGGTATTTGATAAATCCATTAACTGAAGTGGAAGTGTACTTCYGTCACACTGTTTAAAGACTACAGTACTGCTGGCTAAAGGGGGAGAAATCTAACCAACATATTAAGTGAAGTGCTGGCTTGTGTTTGTTTGAATATATGGCTCAATCTCACTTGCTGAAGGACTTTATGTCTGGGCAGYAGACAAGTTGGTTTCCCTGGGCTCCATGCTGCACAGGCTGCCTTCAAAAAGCAGAAAAACCACCAATGACCCATATTCTGAAAGACAATCTTCCCCTCTCACTCCAGAACAATCCAAGTTAAAGAAAAAAACTGCATCGTGAAAAGTAATGCCACTGCAAACCACTTTGAATTCACTAAATCTGCATGAGCTCAGTGTGTGGGTCATTGTTTTTAATGGTTAGAAGGAAGTCCAAGATACAGATAAGTACCAAGAAAACTCAGGCCAAATATCCAAGTGACTCKTAAAGTCCCAAAGACTACTGTGGAATTCAGGAATTTTTTTTTTTTTTTTGAACATAGGGCCAGATACTGTGACCTGGTACCATTTGATGTGGGTCTCCTCAAGTGACAGTAATTCTCCAGAAGCTGAAAATGCATCCCACAGTTTGAATRCTCTTCAAATTTACTACAGAAGGATATATCTGTATTTTTTAGCTATGGTTCATGATACAGAATAAGTGGCAAAGACATTTGAACATAAATAGAATTATTTTAACAGAGCTACTTTTTAAAGAATATRACAGCGCCGTGATTGAAAACTGCAATGCCTGCTTGATGCAGAAACTGCCTAATGGCCATACCTTGTATCTATAATGCAGTATAAAAGGTAGCAGCAGACAAATTCCTTTCATTAGATCATTTCTTTATACACCACTTCAAATACCATGACATACACTTTCACTTTTTCATGGAGTAAAATGAAGAYAAAGCAAGTGCTTTTCTGTATGACAAAATCTTCTTCAACAAGGATTGCTTCTAGACATAATTGCATATTATCAGTGAAATTTCTACTTCAGAGTTTCTGAAACAAGTAGAACAATATTTTCAGCACATCCCATTCTATATTTGGTCACTACCTATCAATGAATAGCTTGATTTTGCCTTTCTCTAACTGCAAGCTAACCAATAATTAGAGCAGGTTTTTTTCAATACATATCTTTTGTCTTCTCTCTCAATACTTGTGATTTTCTAAGAGTCTGAATGTACTGTAATAGACCTACGAGAATGACTTTTTTGCTGTTATGCACACTCAATAAAGTTTTTTCCCTATCACTTAAAGAACTCTATTRCTTTCTTTTCTGCTCTGAATAATACACCTCCCTTGAGAAAACTCTTGTTAACAAAATAGAAGACCACATTTACTTTTAGATAATAAAATTATTGGGTATGTCTGGCTTACCTGACTATTTATAGTTATAGCATCACCCTTATCATAGAGCCATTCTAAAACTGAAAAAGTTCTCAATATATTGGCCTCTGATATTTGAAACTCTATAAAGCATCTATATCTGGGTTTTTTCATCACTCGGGGAGTCTTAGCTGAAAGTCTTTTGGAAGCACAATATTTTGGATTTTGGTTACAAGCAGCATTTAAGCCTATTTCTCTTTTTCTTTTTTTTTTCATGAACCCTTGGAATCCTGACTCTGTGTCTTCCCATGGTGAGAGCTGAGAAGCCACAGCAGCTCCTCAGCTTTCCAAGCAATAAGATCCCCACTCCTCCACACCATCAATCTGATTCTCAGTCTGCCTGGCTGACAGATGACTGGCAGGGTGAGTGTCCCTGGGAAGCTGAAGAAGCAGACAGTCTTCCCACTGATGGAAAACCAGCCAGCCAAATGCCATTTTTATTTTCCCCAAAACTGTTCTGTCAGAAATATATGGCTTTTTTTTCCCCTCTGCATGAAGGAAATTTATTTTCCATTAAGTTMTTTTTAGTGGTTGCTACTAAAGGAGGAACCCCATGTTACTGAGAGAGTTTTCACTTASTTAAACACAAAATGTACTAAGTTCACTGACATTGGGATACCAAGCAGAATACCTTGCTTAGGACAATCAGTACAGATGGGAACTTATTGTGAAGTTTTCAGAKCTCAACCCTGGACCATTAATTGATTCACACCTCTCCAGAAGGGCAAGGACCTAGCTGAAAACAGGGTAGAAAGGAGAATTCATTTATATCTTACTATTTTTCTGCTCTCCCACCACAAAGTTGACTTCTCAGTTTCCCAGTCAAACCAATCTAAGAAAACTCCTTCCATTTGGTGATACACCACATTGACATACAAGACATTTAAGTCCGGGCATAGTCATAATATCTTCATTTCTATATCTCTGCAGAGCCACTTGGGAGAGTGTATGAAWAAAATACACTCAGAGGCAATCATGCAACCTAGCAAGCAGCCAACAATTGGATATGTTTCAACACTTTTCAAAGTATATGTAAATATACAGTGTGGCTTTTATTTTTACCAGAACTACATCTTTCCAGTGCTTTTTTAGTCTTCTGTAAAGCAGGGTGGTCTGTAATTTTTTAGACCATTTCCTGTAGAGAARGAGACAAGTGATCTCTGTTGTTGTTATCCAGTACAACATGATAACATTATTTAGAAATTGTATACTAAACCCAGAAATCCTCCAACAGAAACTTACATTGGCCAGCAATGTTGTGCTGGAAGAAGCATAGTTTTTCTTTGAATTAAAGGAAATTATCAGACAAATTATTTAGAAATGCATCTCATAAACTGGATTTTTTTTTTATACACTTTTGATGCCTAATGAAGAATTTTATCTGTTGTACAAATAGACAAGAAGAAGTCAGGTACTTACAAGTCATTTGAGAYTTATTCAAAGAAACAGTGAATTCCTGCAATGAGAAATATTTCTTTAAAGATCTTGCACTACTGCAATATGACAATTGAAAAAGTTAAGCTTCCCATTGCAATGCCCCAGGAAAAAGATCTTTTCCTTTTCATTTAAAAAAACCACTAAAATATCACAAGTGTAATGGGAATTTGTTTTTTTACACAAACTAAATAAAATTACACTTATAAACCTAGCAGCAAGTTGGCATTACAAATATCTTGGGGTTTTTCCATTCTTTTTGAGCAAAATATTCTGCTACGCATTTGATTCTAGTGATGAATGAGTACTACTTCCTTCTAGTAAGATTTTTATTACTCTTCAAAAGGGAAAGCCCTTTTTGATTTGATGATATGTCTTATAGTATRTGTTGATTATRAATACAAAACAAAACYTTWTATAGAATCATGGAATAGTTTGGGTTGGAAGGGCTTTTAAAGGTCTCTAAGTCAAACCCTCTTATAAAAAGCAGGGACATCTTCAACTATGCAGTTTAAATATTAAGTCTTTTTAAATTGTAGATTGTTGAATAGTATTTCACCAACACTGAACACATGGTTCCTTCCTGCTGTATTTTACTCCACAATGCCAAGAAAATCTATTTAACAGCAGCAATCTCTAATATCAAAACATCTTCTGCTTCACTTTTCTAATTTTTATTATTATTTCTTATTCTTATTCTTTCTTATTATTTTTTGTACAAATTTCTCTGTTATATTGAAAATAAAAGACAAGATACATGCTTGCAGTCTATGTGAATACTGAGACCTTTTTAAATAAAAAGAAGGAAAGAGTCTTATTGCAAACACAAGTGCAGAAGAGCTCCAGTAGCCAGAGCATTTGTCACTGAAGAGCAACAAGAAGATTAAACAGGTAATGAGAAGATCCATGATGAAGTGTGTACTTCCATGCAATGCAGAGGGAGTTTCTCCTTGGTTCTGGAAGCTAAGGGATGAGACCATTTTCTTCCTCTCTGTTCTAGGCCCCGTTAATTAAAATTCCCAGAAAAGACAAAAGTGTAGGATTTTTTGGGGGCTTTTGTGTGTCTGCTGCTAGAAAGTAAGTTCGTCTGGTATCCACGCATATCTCTGCAAACCTTCCCATTTTCTTTTACTGTTTCTCCAAACATCCTTTTCCAAGCAGCTTTATGCCTTCATTATGCAGGAGAGAGGATCCATATTTCTAGTATAGCTCCAATCATGTTAGCTGAGCTTTTCCTTGAATAGTCTCATCTTAGTTGCTAGGCTCCTAGCCAGAGTGGATGAAGAGAACCAACATATATGAAAATTACCTTCTCTGAAAAGTGTAAGAGTTAACTACTCTAAACTGTGCCTTATAGCTTCCCTAAAATTCAATCTAATGTACTGGTTCTCACTTGGCAAGAAATATGAGAAGCTGTGAAAACAGTCTTTCATTTGTATTTCACTGGACACAGCTGTTCTAAAAACACATCGACAGGTCAATTTTTTCTTTGCTGTATTTTTGCCTTCTGACATGAAAAAAGGAATAAAGGTRAACCATTATTTCAGCATCTGCAGTATTCCTTAGCCAAAGTGCAGGGGTTACATCAATACTGAAATAGACATATCTAGTCATTTAGGGCAAGACTTCTTTGTTTTCTTGTAAGTCATAATCCATTATGACTTTTGAATTGCCTAGGGTTCCACAAAGAATTTTAATTTAATATCTTTAGGCTGTGGCAGTCACCTAGATGCCTGTGGCATAATAAACCAGACAGCTTTCATTTATTTTTATTTTTATTTTTTTTTATACTTTAGTAGGAATAGTTTTGCAAAAGCAAGGATAARGAAAAGACTTGCTTTACTATTTTTACAACCAAACCAAAGCTGCAGAGCTATGACAGATCTTTGGAAAAGGCTTTGCTTTTGGAGGCAAGTGAATGGCAAGCAAACTTTTGCAGTCACACTTTCCATTCTGTCCCAGCAAACAGCTCTGTTGCCAGTTTGCAAACACTTGCAAGACACATCAGGAGTTGTGAWGTTTGCACATACACAGTTCACAGTTCAAGCAGTGATGACAAATCATAAATTAGACATAAACACCAGTGTGCATGCAAGTGGYTCTTGCCTCTTCCTTCTATCCCTAAATGAGTAGTTGATGGCTGGCTATCGAGAGAGGATTATCACAACAAGGTACTTGAAACCAGCAACAAAAAAAGAGATGGGAGTCCACAACCTCAGTGTAGCAGTTGCAAGCACCTAAACTCAGTACCTGCTCCAGCATCAGGCTCAAGCCAAAGAAGGGAGGCCAGTAAAGTGTGAGAGCTATTTGTAAATATTTTAACTTGCTATGGTTCCAGTCCTGAATTTGAATGGAAAGCTGTGAGAGAGCTATGTGAGAGGTTTAACAACWTGGGTATGACAAGCAGAAGAGGAACCACTTTTTATTTGCTAAACTGGTATCAAACATAAGTTGGTAATTGCTAGTTGAAACATTTGCATCACCACACATCAAACCAGACTTGGGTGGAAATGANAAAAAAAAAAAAAAAAAAAGAGCAGGTTTTAATGTTTTCCAGTTTCTTAATTCAGTTTCCTAAACTGTGATTGAAATTTTATTCACAAAAAAAGAAAAAAAAAAAAAAAAAAAGAGCAGGTTTTAATGTTTTCCAGTTTCTTAATTCAGTTTCCTAAACTGTGATTGAAATTTTATTCACAAAAAAAGAGACTGGTTGGGAAGCAACCMAAGGCAGAAATAAGTGTTGGGTGCAAAGAGGGGAGGAAACCCTCCTGTTAAAAGGGCTTCTGCCTATGCCAGCTAAAAGTCACCACAGAACTTGATTATGCTTTAAAAAATCATAATTAGGGGCTAGTCTGACTCTTGACACTAATCCCGAGCCTTTCTTTACAGCCACACGTTGCTCTGCATTTGCCACAGARTCTTTGCTTCCAAGGGTGCTGCTTTCTCTCACCTGTAGACACAATGCAGGATGAGGCAGTTTCAAAATACAAAATCGAGCCAGATCAAGTACATCTAATCCTTACAAGACCTTACTGCATGCTAACTGAAGTCAAGATTTTGGAAATAAATGGGAATAAAACTGCAAGAGAATAATCTAATTCACATATTGATGCCTACAAGGTAAAGTGCACTTTTCTCACTATGCTTATCTTGATAACTATATGCTGACTTAATTTTTCTTCCTTTAGGTAGTCAAATGTTTCAAAGGCTTTTTCTAATTTGTGATTGTATATTTGTTTCTGCTGATACCCTACGAACCACCTGAGCACATTTAAATGCCATCTACCACATAACAAACACTGATTTCCTGCTAGGAGATGAGGAAGCTGCAGCAGTTACACTGTGTTATTGTACCACCGTGGCAGGCTGCCAATATGTTCMTTTACATTTGTAAATTCTGTCTCTTCCTTAAAAGAGTAACAATCATGTGTTATTAGAACTGAATACTTTGGTAAAATCTCAAATGTTTATCCAAGACAGTTGTATCATTTTACTTGAAATTCTGTGATGGAACATTCCTCTGTTACACAAATGGTAACATAATAGATACAAAATAAATACATAATTTTAAATTGATATGAAATACTGATTATACATTATACATTATACATTGTAATGGGTCTTTTTCTATGTCAGGGAAACAATATACAAAAAATTACAAAAGGAAAAAAAAAGCCTAAAATTCTATGTGGGACTTGATAGAAGTTTTACCTCTTTGGAGGACTGTTCTCTTTAAGTCATCTCTTTTTCACGGAAACARAGTAAAAAAGTTCACCAAAATAGCAAACCTTTTGAGCCAAGACCTATGTAAATTCTTTTAATAAAGAGACAACTTTCAATTTGCTTGTAGATCTGCAATGATGCAATTGCCTGGAAAGGCTGCTATTGTTACAGCTACTGTGCAGATAATGAGAGTGCAACACAAGATACTAGTGAAGTGGAAAGCAAGGGATTGTTGGCACAGTCCCCATGTTCTCTTTACAGGACAATTAGAGACACTCTGCGTTGTCAAAACACTTTTCAAGATTTAGACACAAGTTGGAGGCAATCTATCTGTGATTCCTATTGGCAAAGGGTGAGCTTGATTTTCTAACACTGTGTGAGTGTTTTAGCATAAGTGGTTTGAAACAAGAAATGTTATCTGTATTTATTAGAATTTTATGACAAATAGAGATAACAACTTAAATGAAAATAAGTTTTCTATCTGTGTCATTTCAAAGTTTTCTTTGTCTATACAATGGAATTTAGATAGATTCTGCATATAATGGGCTGCTTGTAGTGAAAAAAAGGGATTACATGCTTGGACAGTGCCCTGGCTCTTTCTCCACCATATCTCAGCATATGGTGTGCATGCCAACCCACCATCCATCACTTGCATCTCTGTTTTRAAGAAAATGAGGTGAAATATAGTAAGCAGTGTGCATACAGTTCTAAAGCACGACTCATTTGCACAATTATCTCATTGTTAAGCACACAGTTATATTKTTAATTGGTTTACATCTCCTCTAGATGCAAACCTAGAAAACCATATCCCTTGTTCAAATTCTCACTTTTTTTTTCTCTGCATGGTCTGTGCCTTTAACACATGCTGCTTTTATTATAAACCTAATCCTAAGGCTGAGAACAATTTGTTTTCATAAAAGACAGCTTTATTTATCATTCAGAAGCTATCTAAGCATCTAAGAACCATACCATATTTCTTAGTCCTCAGACTRTGGCTGCAAGGGTGGTTTAAATCAGGATCTTGTGTTGGCAGTGGCAGCAGATCATCTCGGTGGCAACTGGCAGGGACCTTGTTGAAGGGTGACTCTTTGAGCCACTGTACCCACTGGCTTTCTGCAGGGTAAGCTTGCCACCATATGGAAACCACATGGATTACTCAGTGGAGGTCAGGCTAACACTGATAGCATTACCAGATTTTCTATCTCAATTGTAAGAAGTTCAATGGAAATGAAAATACACAGTGCAACTGCAGGAGAGGAAATGTGGCTCTTTGTGAACCCTCTTTGGTACTTTAATACCAGTCTGAGCCATCTATTCAAGGCTGAATCCTGAATGGATATTAGCTAAGCATTTTTACATTAAGGAAAATCAACTTTGATTGGTGCTTTCAGTAAGTACAAATGTTGAAAGCATCAAATGTGGATACAAATTTGGTGTTTGACTTTCCATTTTTTTCCCCCTACTTGCCTTAAAAAGACAGATCAGACTCCAAATCTAGTGATATTGCTTAAACAGCTCCATTTTAWATAAAGCACTAACACTAGATTTACAGAGTGGTAATCTAGTTCTAACTTTCTCTAGAGTGTTCAATATTTTCCACACAAACAATTTAAGAAGTTGTTTGGCACTTGGAATCCAAATATATTACTTGTAAGGGCATGGCACAAGAATTACAATCACAATTAATGATATGCCAATACTTTTTAAAGAAAAATATTGATGTCCAATGGGTAATCAGACACTTACTAGATACTATGATCATCTTTCAATGAATGCCATCCATCTAAACTGGGTACTCAAATTACACCAAAGTTTTGGAGATTAGAGTGTGAGAAAAACAYGTGGAGTAGAACTGAACTAGAACATACAGAACACAGAACACACAGAATAGGCAAATTACTGTATCTTGGAGATTACACCTTTAGGACATAGTCTCATGGTTGATAAAAATGGCAAAATCTTACTGATTTTTCAAATGAGCGGGAATGAGGTCACTAGTGTCTTATTGCTTTTATCTTCCTCATAATTTTCCCCAATGAACAAAAAAAGGTTTTGTTTTATTTTGTTTTGTTTTAACTCTATAGCTTATTTTCCTCATAAATCAACATGCAAAATATATCCATTTCCACATAGAGCATTAACACATATTCATCTTCACCATTCTCTGTATGATTTCAAAGATGATTTGGTATGACATTTTCCCATAACATAAATGTAAATAATAAAGAATAGCACTTGATTATTTTAATCAAAATTACCATCCTCTAAAAATATCAGGGATAACCCTCAGCCACTGCAGTACCACAAGTACCACGCAGCTGCTCACTCAGATGCTTTCCTCCGGTGGGATGAGGGGAAGAAACAGAAAAAAGATAGAACCCATAGGCTGAGATAAGAACAGTTATTAATTTAATAATAATAATGATAATGATAATAATAATGATAATGATAAGAAGAAGAAGAAGAAGAAGAAGAAGAAGAAGAAGAAGAAGAAGAAGAAGAATGGTGATGAAAAGGTAGATAATAAAAATAAAGTAAGAAATAAAAGCCAAAAGAAATTAGTGATGCACAATACCACAGCTCTCCATCCCCTGACTGATGCCCAGCCCATCTCCCAGCCAAATCCCCCCACTTTACATACTGGGGATGATGTTCTCTGGTCTGGGATGTCCCTTTGGCCAGCTCAAGTCAGGTTCCTGGCCATGGTCCTCACCAGATCCTTGTGCAGCTCCTCACTGGCAGAGCATGGGAACCTTTCCCAAACTTGCCAGTGATTTACATGTATTTTACCTCCAAAGCTTTTAAGACAGTGGCATAAAGCTATTCCTCCCCTAAAAGCAACAAACTCTATGAGTAAATTTTGCCAATAATTTTCAGGCAATCAATAGAACAAGATCGTCCATATCCCTGTGAGAGGGGATATGGAAGAGCACCAAATATCCCCAAGCCCAGCACCGGCTGCTGGGTGTCTGTGACACATGGGGCACAGCTTCACACACCCAAGGCTTCATTCAAAGAGCATTATATACTGGATTCCTGCAATCCACTGTTTGTAATTTTTTTTTCTTTTAATTCATGCTCACATATGTGCCAGTGCACAAGGACTATCATTCTGCTGTATAATTTTCTAAGAAACTATAAAATACTCTGATTATCAAATTGTAGCAGAAAATAGGAGTTAGTGAAAGGTATGATTATAACATAGTTTAACACAGTTATGTTAAACTCTTGGTGACAGTAATTTTATCTTTTAAAATAGTGAGAAGACTTCAGAACAATTTAAAATTTCCATCTTTTCTGACAATGAAACTTTTAATATAAATTGTTGGATTATAAATGGTTTTCTTACAAAACCATGACTACTGTGTGTTTTTCAGTTTAATTTTTAAAAACTATTCTCATTTTTGTCTAATGACATTTCATGGGAAAATATCTGAAAATATTTTTCAAGCACAAAAAGAAAGGAAACACCTTAACAATTTGCAAAATTCTTTTGTTTTTCTCCCATTTGTTTTTCTCCCATATGGGCTGGAAAAAGCCCATACAAAACCATTAATTCCTTCCCTGAAAGATTTTTCATTAAAAAAGATTTTTGCCTGGAAGGGACAGGTAATGTTTCTCAATTTTAATATGTTAATTAATTGCCAGATTATAATTTCTATGGAATTGAATTTGAATTCCATATTAATATTTAATGAATTACCAAAGATTAATTTAATTGTAATGAAYACCAACACATTTAATGATGATTGGTTGCTTATTTTTAAAAAATGTATAATAAATATTCTAATTTTCTGAGAATTGAAGAGGTTGAAAAATTTTCACTATGGTTTTAAACGCTGTTAGATTTTGAGCCTCAGCTTTGCTTTAATACTTGTGTAACWTCACCAAAATTGATGATACTTTCCTATATTTGCATTTCCATGGAAAAAAATTCTCAGAGCTGCACTAGTCAATTYAGTGTTCTAAAAGCAGCAAAAAGGAAAGGGAAAAACTGAAACAAAGCAAAGAGATCACACCCACAAGCTCAGTGGGCTGGGATAAAAGATCAGTCTTCTAGCAAAAGCAGCAAGGTGTAGAGACAAAATCTTAATAAGAATCCCCTGATGCTACTGAATCTGAGATCTGAATTATGATCTCAACTGACTGGAGGGCTTACTCTTTTTAGAGGGGATGCAGGATCTATTTTCAGTCCCAAAATACTCTTGAATAYACAGCTTGAAGATGACTGTGGGTGCCCACATCCCTTCATTACCACACTGCTGGTATTCTCTTTGGTGGCCCCTTGCACTGTCAGTAGATTGAGCCCACTGAAGGTTGCAAAAGCAAATAAATCTGCACTGTTCTTGGGTTTATGATCTCAATCTTCTCTCCAAAAAAAAAGGTGAAAAATAATGGTTCCTTGGAGAGACAAACTCTAAAAGGACTATTCAAATACTCTGCCACAGTCAACACTTCCTTCCAAAAACACACAAAATATATTCTCCTTTCTTGGACTAATCTTTACTTCTCAAAACTTCACTGAGGAGAAAAAAATGCTATGAATCATTGCTTATTGATTGCCTTAAGTGCACTTCTTAGAGTGTGATAGCATAGCATGACTATATCTGCTCACAAAAAGTAGTGTAAGCAGATGCCTACCTCAAAACCTATCTTTATTATTTATGCAATTAAGTGTGCGGCTGCATAAAGCCCTGTGCATATGAGCAGTAATATTACACCATCCTGACGTGGGTTTCACTGCTGTATAAACGAGGCTCATATTAAATTTACAAAGGTTACAAACCATTAGCACTGATGGCTTTTAAGGAGTAAACGTTCACCATGACTCATACTTTGTTCATTTGTGCCATTTGGAAATTAAGTATTCTTAATTGCTGTAATGCACCRCAAGTTCCAACGCTTCTCAGCGACCGAGGCACGTAATTCCCCTGTAATTTGAGTAAAGTATTCTAATTGATTAATTGAGTTTTCTTGTAAGATTGGGCAGGAGTTTTAGATGTAAGAAGGTTATCCTTGTTCTATGTAACATAAAAAYGCTTGAACCTGCAATATAAAGTAATGTTATAGGTGCTGAGTGAAAGCACACAGCAATACCGTCTAAATGAGATGACCATTTTTGCTGGCAACAAGTGTGTTGTACTTTACATCAAACATGCACTATGGGAGGTGAGAAGAGATAAAAGCTTTTTTTTAATGCCATTTAACATTTGCAGTCAACCTTGTGCCTTGTGTTGCCTGTCATTTATGGGATCAATTTTTGTTTTGTTTTTGTTTTACTTGGTGTAATGCTTCTCACTGCATAAAAAACAAGAAAATCTTGCAGAAACACTACACATAAGCAAGAAAATCCTGACATAAACAAAGAAAAAAATGTTATGGAGATTCATCAGTGTTAGGTACACTTCAAAAATGGGGAAAGAAAGAGTGAGAGAAGTCCTTTCCAACTCAAGCCGTTCTACATTTCTATGAAAAAAAAAAAAAAGGAGAAAGTAAAAAAGCTGAAAAAAACCCAACCCCTCCACAAACTACAGTTTATTTTTAGCATTAAAAAAAAATGTAACAATCAAGTTAGCAAGGTAAAATACAAGCAAATCCATACTGTCACCAGTTGATTGAACTGACCTGAACCCAGACCAGGTACAGGATCACCCCTGAATTTCTCTTCCTGTTGCAGAGAACTACYTGAGCTGATTGTACTCCAGGCTTTAGAAAATAGGCGCTAAAATACAGACATGGAGTCTGGAAATTCTTTCATACATCAAAATAAATAAAAAAAAAAAATCAAGTGATTTTGATGGAACTTTTCTCACTAGGTTTTGGTGTCCTTTCTAGAAAATGGTTGAATTGCTATTGAGTTTTGAGGTAAAATAGTGTTCACAGCATGTCACAGGCCACTATAAACTTTAGCATACATAAACAGTAAAAGTTCATGTGAAATAYTAAGTTTTGACCAAAACTTTCAAAGATGTGGTAATCAATACAATAACTACGTTTTGTCTGTGTTTTAGCTGAAATGTGACTTCAACTGAAAATAAAAATTTGCTTTGACAGCATTTGCTGCATTTTCTCACATTTAAGAAAATAGTCTGCAGCTTCCCCTGGGTCATTACACAAATCCAATCTATCTTAATCAAATTTCAGAGGTCTAGAAGGATTTCGGGRTGTTTTTTCCTTCCTTCCTTTTTCCATTCCTTGCTTTCCTCTCCTAAGACTTGATTCCCTCAGAACAATGCTGAAAACACTTGTTTAAATGGAAATCCCTTTACATAGGGATGTTGATTCATTCCTTTCCCACAGTTTTTGAGGGCATTAAGTTTGCAGAGGACTAGGTTCAGTATTTATTTACACRTTCTGCTGAAATGCACTCCAGTTACTCACAGAGCAAAAGGGCAAGCCTTTCCCTTTTCCACCTCCTCCCAAGTCAGGGTCTTTGAACAGCGTCTCATTGCATTCCCTTCACTATTTCAGCCAGGGAGGAGGTTGAGACACCTGCAATGGTCTACCTACTCCCTCATTCTGTATGAACAACTGTACTTTAAAACTGCTTGAAACGTTATTGTAAAATGACAGGAGTGTCTGCCAAGACCAAGACCATTTCACCAAAAAGGTGTTTATCTGATTCTTCATGAAGTACTTTTAAAATCCTGAAGGTTTAAAGGAGTTGGTGTTTCTGGGATTTTTTTGTGAAGCACACAGAACACATTCCTCTGCCTCAGGATAGAGTTTGGTGAAGTTTATTGCAGTATTCCAGGCTGGGCTTCCACTGTATAAGTCTGGAAAGGTCCAAATTTGAGCTGAAAGATTGTTTGAATCAAAGGTGTGCTGCCAAATGCTTTCTTTGCTGCAAATATTCAATTCTCTCTTCTTCCACTTCCTTTCCCTGCCTCCCTTTTGTTGCTTGATTTCTTGTATCATTTCTGAAAAGAACACATTTCCCTTTCTTCATATGGAGTTTATTCCTAACAACGCCTGCCTCTCCGTCACACCAGCTCACAATTTGTATCACCCAATACACTAAGGGACACAATTCATTTCAGTCATGGTTCAAAGCTATCCTGAAATAATCACAAAGTGACACTGTGAAATTACTGTAAAAAATTGTGCGGTGGTGTCATGACATTTTATAATTGAGACCTCTAGTACTCATAGCTCTATCAAAGCCCATAAGGAGGAGGGGAAAAAATTGKGTTTTGACAGACATAGCAGCTTGAGATGTGCAAGCAATATTGTTTAAAGTCAGCCATGTAGAAAGTTATCGGATGTTCCAGTTTGTGCCCCCATGAAATTGGCACAAATCATCTGGATTTGACTTCAGGAAGGTGGTTAGGAGTAACATGAGAGAGTAAACGAGGAGGTAATGGCCACTCAATGACTTAACCTGTGTCACAGGGCAACTAATGTGTCAGCAAAGAATCAAATAAAGATGAATGAGCTTATCAGAGGACCATGCACTGCCTCATTGGGTCCAATTTAATTAAACAAAGGAACTGTTCATATAGAAAGATTAATAGAGCAGCCATATACAGTAACTGCTGTAAGAGTATATCAGAGAAACACATAAACAGTTACAGGCAGCTGCTATACAATATTTTCTCTCATAATACCAGTGAAAATCATCAGGTGACCAGAATCATTTGACCAGCTGCACACATCTTGTTGGTAAAGGTCTGAGCTTATGTATAATTCCCAACAGCTGAAGATGCTGCTTGCATGAGCTAGCTACCTGGTGATAAATGGAAATTTCCCTAGTCAATCTACTAGAGCTTTCTCGGAATGTGTGAAACAGGTTGCCCTCTTGGGGAAGGACTCAAGCATTTCTCCCAATGGAATTGTTATATGAAGTCACTTCCCTTGCATCAGAATACTTCTCTGGCTAAGAAAAATATTTGGCTTTGGTCACAGAATAAGTACATATAACTGCCCAGGAAAAAAAAAAAAAGAAAAATAATCTAATATCAAGAGAACTTAGAACAACCAGCCTAGCAAATAATTTGCTGGTAAGAAGAGTGGAGTGAAGAAGAGGAGGGTAAAAGAAATGGGATGCAGAATAAATAACGTTTATTTAGAGAAACATGAAGGCAGTAGTGCTACACTTTTGAGTTGTAAATGCCATTTCAGTTAGGTACTTTCAGTTTGATAGTATCAGTTTTGTAGTCTAGACCATGGTATGTCACTGCAAGGAAACACAGTCCAGTGCCACTCAGCCTTTGTCTGAATATCACAAGGTGTAGGGCAGCAGGTAAGTTCTGTTTGAGAAGTAAGGCAGCAGAGGTGTTACTCGAAAGAGCTGTGGCATGTTAGGAGAGAAAATATGGAACTCCGGATAAGTGTCTGTACAGTGGCAAAATTTCTCCATTGCTAGGTGAAATGACAGGAAGGAAAGTCCTCACTTTGAGGTAGCAAGGGGTCTCCACCCAGTAAAAGTGCTGGAGTACTGTCTTAGAATTTTTCATTCCAGGGAGGAATTGATTTTATGGATAGGAGTTTGGACCCTCAAAACCAAAAGAGCCAAGGCAATTTTACCTGTGGTTTAAACCTCAACCTTTTTATTTCTCTCCTATAACCACATCTACCTGCCGACACAAGAGCTGCAGTCCTTTACTGCTCTAAATAATAACAACTGCTGCAGCAGCTTGTATGTCCTTTCATAGTTAAAACAAAATGGAAGCTTTCAAGAGACAGTAATGTTTCACGAGTTTTCACCATCTTTTCCCCATCCTTTTCTTCGGACTGAGACAACAGAAACACCATATGTGTAAGCACAGCATTCCGAACAGCCATTGTAATGTCAAGAATTTTTCTTCCCTTCATTTTAGACATGCCTGGCTATCTTGAGCAAAAGTATGCATTTACTATAGGAAATATCCCAAATACACTGCAAAGTTCTGTATCAACTGCTGACCGGAAGAACCTAATGGAAGAGGAAAAAAGTTCGGTAAGTTTATTTCTAGTGACTGAAGAATTACACTGTAATTCCGCAAAGAATTCGAAGTACTGGACTTCATTTTCAAGTGGAACCTGTTACACTGAAATTTTTGGACTGTGAGAATTCTCTCACTATCACCTTTATCCTCTTTCTACCCTGCTAGGTCTGATAAGTGCTGATCTACATCAGATGTTTCAAAAGAGAACTTTTAGCTACTCTTTTCTATCCAGAAGACTGGCATAGGAAGGGGGGTAGGGAAGAGCAGAACACAAAGGTGTTTGGAAGCTGCAGGCCAGCATGGCAGGTCCAACAGGTAGCAGAGGAAATGGGCTGTGGGTAGGTACAGCTGTTCTGTGCTGCTCATCCAGACAGAATGGCTGGATGAGCCTCCAGGCAGCACCAGGGAGTGCATCCCTTCAGGAACTAAGACAACCTCAGCCTTGCCTTCCATGGGAAGCAAAGTAGGAAATGTCTTCAGAGCATTTGTCTTTTACATTTACCTCAGGTTTCTTCTGCACATCCTCAAGAAGACATCACTTCTCTCCTCTCTTTCTGGCTCTTCTGATCTTTTGGTTTAGGAGTCTCCTCCCATGTCATCTTTAATGGTATGTCAGCAAGTGCATCAATATTCTTAGCTAGGATTATTTCCTCAATAAATATGTTTAAGCCAGATTTTTGGCTGCCTGGAATTTTACCCTACTGTTTAAATGGCACAATGCCCACTCACAGGCTGGTCAGAGCTTAGGGCACAATTGTCAGCCAACAGTGGATTTAATGTGCAGTTTCACTACAGTAGAAATTATATTTCCCCTCATGTGGAAATCCTTTCTTTTTGCATCAGTGAACTGTGCAACCACCAGTTTCTTTCAGAGAGACAGAGGTGAATCATATTTCCAAGATAAATTACAAACCAAATCAAACCAAACAAAAAAAAAATGAAAATAGAGGAAGAAAAAAAATCATGAAGTAACCACAACTTGATGAAAACACTGGCTGTTTAATGACAAATCCCTGAGCACCTGTGAAATTGCTGGCAATTTATATGAGAGGAAGAGTCTAACAGGCTTTAGTCACCAGTGAGGTGTGAAAAAGAAATGAGGGAATGAGAAGCAGTTATATATAACTCTCATGCTTGTTGCTGAGGTGGGATGTTAAGAAAATGAGCATATGAAGTATTTTACAAGACATGCTTTACTCCTGTCAAGCACACAAATTATGTGACAGTAAGATTAAAAGAAAATAAAAATTTCCTCTCAGATGCTGCCGGTTGGTTATGAAACAAAAACAACACAATGGTTCCTTGGGTGGCTGTGGACAGAAATATGGAACTTTAGTCCAGTCATACCAATATAGACAGTGAACTCGCAGGTTTTCCTTTAAGAGACTGTATCTAGCTTGGTGTTGTCAGTAGATGTGAGAGGATCTGCTTCCCTTCCGCGTGCACGACTCATTGGTCCTCCAGTGAATGCTCCATTTGGACACTGGTGTTTTGTCAGCCTGTAAACAGGTGCAGCAGGTTTATTAATTTCATTGTGTATGGTGAGCCACTTGGTGGTGGCACCACAGTTTTCCATGTTGCTGGAGTTGTCCCCAGCATGGACTGTGTAAGGAAGGAATCAGGAAATGCCCTCTTTCCCTGATGACTGAGTGTCGTGGGTTTAAATCCATTTTGCCCTATCCAAGTCACAGCACCAAAAATGTCATGGTTTGAACTGGGCCAAAAGCACTGCACCCACGACATTCCCTCCCTTCCCCCACCAAAGAGGGCAGAAGGGAGAGAAAAGCCCAATTAACATGAAAATTTATGGCTTTCAGATAACATAATGTAATTGAGAGAAAGATATGTATATGCTCCAGAAAATAGTCAGACAGGCTGAATAACTTAGGTTGCAAAATAGATTTATTACTAAAAACTACTAAGAATACTACCACTCTGGGGAGGGGAACAAAGATAGGGAAAAATTTACAAGGAGAAGAAAAATAAAAACAGACCTTTTAAGACACCTGTTATCCTTTCCAGAGACCTGTCTCTTTCTCAGGTCATCCCTCTCCATCCCCCCATGTCTTCCCGCATACAAAGGGGGGCAGGAATGAAAGTCTAACATAGATCAAACTCATTACTGTTGTCATCCAGCATCATAGGAGAAGCATTCTTACAGCTCCAAGCTGTGGAAGTTCTTTTCCCAAGAAACAGTCAGTGTATAACTGCTGATGGCAAGGGATTCTTTTTTTTACCTCATGGGAGAAAGGAAAGAATGTTCTTCAAGGCCAAACTGCGTTGTTTCAGCGGCATAAGGCCACTACCACAAATGTCCTGGCAGAACACAGCTTCTGCTAAGCATCCACTTACTCCAGACACAAGGCGGGGGCATCTCTCCCTCCCCGCAGAACACAATTTCTTCTTAGCATCAACTCACTTCAGATGTGAGGCGGGGCCAAGCCTTTTCCTCCTTTTTTGGCTATTAATCAATTCAGTCCAGTCCTCAAAGGCCAGGTTTTTTTTTCTCAGAGCAAGATCGCTCTCTTTTCTATACAGATCTTCCATTGAAGAAATAGTGCTTTCGAGAACAGCTTGTTTTCTCCATGTTCGAGAACTACAGCACAGCACAACACTACCTGTCTTCCCCTCACTGTGATCTTGGGTCTCCATTTTTTTCTTACATCTCCTCACCCTCCTGCTCTGTTTTTCCCCAGTGCATGATACTAAACTAAATACTAACAACCTAAAATCTACATGGTGGCCACCCCTAACTTGTTTTGAATTCTTCTTAAGTACAAGACCATACATCATCACAGAGGTGTAACTAGCATGTGCAGTTGCCCCAGGCCTGACCAGCAGCCTGTCCATCAACCTCAGTGCCACAATGGGTTGGCTCTAAAACACAGGGGGTAGCGCTCCTTTTGCTGGAGAAGAAGGAGAAAGCTTCTAGAACTTCCTCACAGGAGCTATCTTTGTGGTTTCTTGGTCTTATCCCCCCACCATCAAAAATCGGACTGAGTAAAACCATGACACTGAGCCTCAAGGTGAACTGTCAATCTCATCATATGCAATGCCAGGAATCCAAGACTACAAGGGCGGTTTTCTGCTTTGTTTTTGGTGGGCCTGATCAGGAACTTGTTACTGGATAAAAGTGGATTTATTCTTAAATGAACTAATACATGCTTTCAGCTACTTCTGCTCCCTCTCTCCTCTCAAAAATTGGAGGACTAGATCCTAAAAGGATAAGATGTCTTGTGGGACATGGTAAACAGAAAAACTTTCTCATTTCCTTTCATTGTATGCATAGTGGGAGCACTAACTCAGGATGTAGGAAGTCATGTTTAATGTTAAGGGGACTTCGTCCCAGGGCAGATATGTGATGGAGATATGAAGACTATAATTTTCCTGTGGTAGTTACTCTTTGTTGCATGTAGTTAAGTAGGGTCTGGAACTAAAGTTTTCCTCATTTTTTTTTTCCTGAAGGATGTCGTCATTCTGTTGTGCCAATCCTTTCTGAGAAATCTATAGTGAATCAAAAAATGGACAAGAGTTTATTTTTTCCCACTCTCCAAAAGAGAGTGGAAGTCCTAACTTCTAAGCCAATGGTCATTTACAGATGTGTGTCTTTGAGAAAGCTGGCATATTGCTGCCCTTTTGTGCTCCACCAGCAATAAGTTTGTGACATCCCTGGCTGACAGTGACTGCATGAGAACAAATAGATGATTTTCCCAGGAAAGCCTTTTCTCTCAGTCTTTTCTAGCAGAAACATCCCAAACTGTATGAAATATTGCAAGGAAAAACAACTCTTCAGCATGTGGGCCATAATATTCCCTGAGTGTTAAAAAGGGATGCTCTAAGGGGACAATTAAATGAGAGGGAGAAGTGCTACCATGTGGATGGTTACCTTTATCAGTCGGCAAATGAATTAAACAAGGAAACATGGACAATTCTTGTGCCAATGTGGGAAAGCCAGAAATGCCCTCTTCTTTGAAAAACCATTTCCATCAGTAGCTGTTTAGTGAATTTGAGTGAAACAGAGAAGTAGTTTTGCAATGGTAAAAGCACCTTTCCACATACAGAAACCATTAGATTTAAAATATGGTTTTGCAATGGGCTAACCATAATCCATCCTTAATTAAATGCAGATTTCATTTACATATGTATATGAAATATATATATTTAATAGCTTCTCACATTCCCATTGGGTGACAGAAGATGGGAAACAGGAAACAACTGTTGGACAGTTGACAGTGCTGTTGGACAGGGCTGTTGGACAGGGCTGTTGGACAGGGCTGTTGGACAGCATGCTCCCAACAACACTTTCCAAACTGTCATCAGTTGGGTGCTATGTCCAAATGATCATTCCTGCTAAAGGCAGGATTTATGAGATAAGGCACTATGCCCTGTTAATATGGTAATGTTGGCTTCAAAGTCTGCACTAAGACTTACTGTATTACGTGTCCCCTCCAGTATGGCAAATATCAGCCCAACAGCATTATCTCTGAGATCCCCGCACAAGGTTCATCCCACCCAGAATACACAGCCATAGCCAGGCAGGTTTCCTTTTTCTTTACTCAGGGTTTGGATTGTCTGAAATGCCTATGTAGTTTCTTCCCTTCCTAAATTTGTATGTCTTATTAATCCTAGCAAATTTAAAAGGGAACCCCTTAAGAAGATAAACTTATCTTTAGATGTGGGTTGGTAGTCAATGGAGTCACACAATAATTATTTTCTGTCTGTGGTGAAACTATATAGATTTCAACAGTTGAAATTTATATTCTGTTCCAAAATATATGTAAAACAATTTCCAATGACAGAATTGAAATTAACACATGCTTTATAAACAATGGAGGAAACATCCCTCCTCCCTGTGTTAAATGTGATTTTGTATAGACAACCGTGATATATGCTTGCAAACATCCCCTAAAATATCATTACACTGTGGAAGGATTAAAAACATTGAATCATGTGGTGACCTTTCAGCAGAACAGAGAATTTAACCCTCAAGTCAAATTTACTGTTGAGAGCTCACTGTCTCTTAATTTAGTGTACTTCTTCCTATCAGGCAGAAAGCAGAATTACATTTTTTCCTTTTATTACCACCAAATTAATTATGTTAGAGGCACTATTTGGGAGAAAGTAGCATATTCTGGATCATGTTGGGTCTATTTTGAGTCTCTGCTGGCTAGTGCATCTCATTATACATGAAGCTGTGCAACACTTAGCATATTTGGCTTCTAAAATATGGCAGTGGTTTGCCTACAACAAAGCTGTAACTGAGGAAGACATCCTACTGAACAGATGAAAGTATCAGCAAAATATGATATATATGTATACTATATTCTTACTCATACATTAATGCTAACCCCATGCTTATGTGGAACTCACATCATTAAGTCAGCTTTTAGATAAAATGAGCATAAGGTCTGTTCGAAGGCATCAGTTAACCTTTTCCCTTTGTTCACTTTTTAATTTCTGCATGGTTATCTAGCATACAGCTAAACAGGGACAGCAAAAAACTCAAGTTAAAAAATTACAGAAAGGAAGGAAGAAGCAAGGAGAAAAGAAAAAGGAAAAAGCAAACTTAAACAATGCCTCCTTCTGTGACAGCAACTCTCTCTTAAGAGCCTCAAGTGTTTAACATATTGAAACAGTTCATCTTCCTTCAATGAACTTTAATAACTCTGCCAGGTAAGAAACTATGCTCCATACTTCTTCATGTTGTCTTTTCCCTTCAACATATCTATACTGATCTCCTCATCTGGTCTACTTTACAGCTCCGGTGTTTGGAGACCAGTGAGCACAGTTATTACCATCATCAATAACCTGTCCCACTTTCTCCTCTTCATTTCTCAACCCTTCTCTTTCCCCTTCAAAATCTAATAATAGCTCCTTGCCATGATAGCTGATCAATACAAGAGGGCACCTGTTCACTTTACTCAACACACCATGCTAAAGTAACATGACAAAGGAACAAATATGATTCTGCCTGAATTGTGTCAAGTAACAAGAAAACTATCCAGGAAGTTTCCCTTCGGGGCAAATTTCATGAAACACTACAGATAACCAATTTTTAGACATAGAACTAATCTCTTTCATCTCACTTTCTCTTTTGCTTCAGGTATGATAGTTGGAAACATTAATACAGACAAACTTCAGGTGGCAGTTGCAGCACCGGAGCTGCAGCAGCAGCTGCCTGCGAGCCAGCCTTCTGTGCCAGCACCTAAATCACCCTAATGAATGAAATGAGCAAGGTGCAGCCTTCACCCCCTCGCAGAGTGGAGCCGTTAATATACACATGGAGATCGGCTTTACAGGGTTTATAAMACCACAAGGAGCAAAACCTTTGCATCTTCTCTTTGACTAGGAATTTTTTATAAAGAAATGTCAATTGGTGTTTTAAAGAACCAGTCCGTACCCAGCAATATTAATTCTTATTTTTCCACAAATGGGRGTGAGTGTATTCTTATCAGCTGTTCACTGGCACTTGCAGGCAAAATTTTTTGTTGCACTTAATTCATATCAAATATGTATTTGAAGTCTAGGCTCACTTGCACACATATTTGCTAAAAAATGCAGTGTCATAGATAAAGCTCTCTGATAATTCCATAAAAATATTTGTTAATTAAATATTGCTAGTCAGGTAGATGAGAACTGCTGAACCACTGTCCAGACAGGAGAATGACAGAGTCTTAAAGGAAGAAATAGKTACTGAGAGAAAGAACTCATTTTAGTTATCTGATTATGGTCAATGATTTGCCTGATTAAACTCTTATTACACAAGACTGGGGAGTTGATCTAAAATTTTCATATTAGAGAGCATTAAATAGTAACCTAACTACTTCATTTCAACCCCTGAAATAAATCATTCTAATTAATTAAGGTTCTGCAGCCTTCTCTGTGCAGAAGACCTACGCTTCTGTCAAACAATCCAGGCTTTTTCTATATACCTGCACAAGTACATCTCAAAACAAGAGGCAGTACAAATAAATGCCATAATAAATTATCAGATTTAACTTAATCCTTCCTTTCCCATCCCAATTTTGTGGGTTAGAAATGAAAAAAATGGGAATATTTCTTTTTGTGTATTGACCGAACAAGCAATTCTAAAGCAATGAGATCTCATTTCATTTTCTCTGCAGAAACAAACCAATACTATAAGAATTTAAATATAACAGCACACTTTGTAAAATGCTGCCAGTTGGCTAAGAATGGACAGACCATTCTTAGTCAACAACTTAACAAAAGCTAGTTTTACATTATTTCTGAACTGAAACTTCAGGGCAGTTAAATTTAATTTACCATTTTTAATTCTGATCTGTGTTTTMTTGTTACATTTATCCTACCAGAATGATAATTAAAAATAACTTAAGAAGCTGGCTAGTGTTTGAGGAAATCATGTGGTTTTAGAGAAATATTTTATCTTTTTTATACTAGTGCTAAGAAAAAATACAGTACCAGCAAAAATATATAAAATTACTAGTAAATTTGTTAGATGGTTTTTCCTATAATACCTTCCTTGTGAAGGGATTCAGTGAAAATTATTTTATTTTACTAATGCTGATGTATCACTTTCTTCTTGATTTACTGTAATGTAACATTTTCAGGCTTAGATACATTCTGAGGCAGTTCTTATACTGTGAAGATTAGAGAATATGCTGTTGTCTGTGACTAAATATTTAAATGCTTTATATTCTCCTACTAAAACCTTATATTTTCTGGGGTGTTTTTTTATGACTGCAAACTCAAGTTGTGGTTTCAGTTAGATAAGAGATGAGAATTAATTTCTCTTGTGATGACACCGTCATTTTGCTTTGAAATAACACACACACGGAGATTTCTTTACATTACACACATATAGTTTTATTAGTTTTTCAAAATAAATGTTTCTCTATTTAGCTGAGGTAAATATTATGCTATCCTATCTACAGATCCCAGTACAAGCATTTTGGGARGCAATAGGGAAAAGATCTTTCTTTTACTAAGCAACAATTTTTCAATAGAGTTGAGTTCAGTAGAGACTTATTTTCAACTCTTAATCCTCCAGATTAYAACATAAATGATGCCATGCTGGAGAGGCAGTATGTGTTTGCTGTGTTGTTTTTGTTTCTTATGGTGAGGTGAACCTGCGCCTTCCTGTGCATGCCGGCGTTTCTGTCTGGCTGCAGTGACACCTATTGATGGCACACCCTTGAATTGGAGTTGAGAATGGCCAGGCCAATTCATGGACTTTCACAATGCTTCAGAGAGAGAGAATAACSTGCAAGGAACACATTGGCCACAGGTGTTGTAATCTTTCTCAAGCTTTCTTTTCCAAATCTGATTGAGAACCAATATTCTCACTGCACAATGGCAAAACAAAGAGCAGATCTGAAGGCAAAATCTGACGAGGACATGGGCAATTCCCTCCTTRTTTAATACTCATCTCTCTGTCCTCCTGTTTCCAGTGTTGGTTTGTTGGATTTTTTTTGTGATATCTCCTCTCTGCCACCCTGGGTTCACTGCCTACGTTTCAAAGGGCAGCCAGTTATTTGCTCTCCCACCTCTCCAACACTTAAGTCCAAATAATACTATCATTAGAAAAGAGAACAGCTCTGGCTGCAACCTAAACCACAACACAATTAACAAAATAATTGCTCCAAGAAACACTGCATTCTACTAATAGTTAAGTGTTTTTTTTTTAAAAATAACGTTAATTTCCACTCTTGGAACATCTGTGACCGATTCATAGGGCTGCTGAGCAAAAGCAACATTATTGCTGTGGAAACAAGACACTCTCCCACTCCCCTCTACAGACCCACATGCCTGCTTCCTCCCATCCTAAAACCTGCACACGAACAGCACACACATCTTTTTCTTCTTATCGTTGTGATTTTGGAAAAATGACAGAAAAGTATCTTCATTCAAGGCAGTGATTCCCAAGGTGCTCTGCTCTGGCCCTGGATGCCGGTAGTCAGGGCTTTTCTTTTCTGGTGCATCACRTGGCAGTGCTGACACTGGTTCTGAATTTATCATATTATTTAAGCAGCAAATTTTCTCTCTTTTATTTTCCATTCCCTTTGCTCTTGGARTGCAAAGGAGAGCTGTTCATGCTTTTCTCTACACAGCAGGAGTTTTTTCACTTGCAGTTGGCTCTGGGTCAAATATTCATGCGTTATTAGTACAAAATCTTTGCAAAGCAAAAAGCTACTCTGTTGGGAAACCAGCTCACTGAAGAGAATGTTCCTTTTGCTACTAATTAACTGTAATACTGGAGGATTTCAAACAAAGGTGTAAACAAAACAAGAAAATTTACAGCACCATCTTTTTTTTTACCTGAAATATGAGAACTGTCTGCGTGCATATCTTCACTTACATAGGATACACGGCAGTTATAAAGCCTGCAAAAAAAGGAGGAACACTAAACATAATTTAAACAAGTAATAAGAACCTAATTTGCCCAAACTGTCAAAAGTATTGCCAACATTGCTGCACATGACAAAGCTCATCACTTCATCACGATTGCCTCAGAACAATATGACTTAGCTTTSAATGGCTGTCCTTAAAATCTGGCAATAGAAAACAAGTGCAAGGCACCCATTAACACAATCTCAAAAAGTTAAAAGGAAAAGGAGTTGTGCTCCAGGAACCAATTACGATGTTTGYTACTCGCTAGTGCCACCACATGGAGTGATATTTGAATATAAACCAATCATTACAGAACTAGGAAATAGTCTGTAAATAATACATTGTATACCATACTTCAAGTACGAGAGTAGAGAAAGATATATAATCTCCTCTCTACTGTGCAATCTCACTCTCAGCTGTGCCCTCGTGAAAGTGGAGATGTCCCATTTCTAAGAGCATGAATGCTCTGTAGTAAAAGCAGAACAGTCAAACTGCTTTATTCGTCCAATAAAAGAAAGAACCATTTGGTAAAAGGATGCATTATACATTTTCTATTTAAATCAGTTTATAAGAAACAGATGTTAAGTTTCCTTTGGTAAGAAAAAGGAAGGGTTATAAATGAATTAACRTGACTTCTCTGTGGATCTTCTACTCTTCTTTGTTCCTTTAAAATTTTGCTTCAGAAGTAAAGCAAACTGAAATATAAGGTGCTATAATAAGCCKGCAAAAGAAGGGAAAATTATTTTCAACTGCCAGAGCCATAAAACATGCCAAAGCATCCTGYGCTACAGCACAAGAATCGAACGTGCAATGCAAATACTTATTAAAGCAAAGTGACTGTCAAACACAAAATACCTCTGGCATTCCCTATGCTGGCAAATGCCGAAGAGCGACAGACAAAATGATTGAGTAACAAACCTGCTGTGGTGTAATTTCAGTTTCCTATTCAACTGAAGACACATTACAAGCTGGCTTCAGCACTTGTACAAAACAGGTTTACAGGAAATATTCTGGAGACAACGCTGATCTAGACTAGGGAGGAACTTAACCACATTTAAGACAACCAGCCAGTTCTACGCTTTCTTTGTATTTCTTCTTAGCATTTGCTCTATTACAAGGGTTGTGGGCTTCTCCCTCCCATCCCCTCCCCCATGTCACTAATGTCTTTTAAAAAGCTTTAATTAAATATCAACCTCCACGGTCTCTGGACAGTGTTTCACATGTGGMCATTTCAGTGCAGGAGGGCTCAGGCTCCGTGTGGGAATGCTGTCTCCCACATGGCTCCACTGAACTCATCCTTAACGATCTATCCCCGCTTACCTAACTTCAACGCTATTTTTCCTGAGACTGCATTAATGAATCCAATAAATAAAGCATTGTATCACCCATGCAGTATAGACATTAATTTTAGAACAAAACATTAATCAATTTAAATTTATGTACTAATGCAGACACAATCAATTTGAACTTCTTATGACAATTAACAAAGCTTTTGCTACATCCCTAAAACACACTGACCCATCAATTATGGTTTGCATCAAACTAATGCTAATGGTACTTCCTTCTTCCTTAGGCTGTCAGCAGCCTACCTGATTGGTCAACCCCAATGCAGCAGATCAATTAATATAAATTATACATGCACGGAAAGATGGGTTAATATCATAAGTTCATTTAATTAATTGTGTTTGATTAAATGAGGTACTTTCATTAGCCCTCTTAGCCATGAACCATATATACATCATAATCCTTTTACAAGCTCAGCCGTCCAGACACAGACCTGACATTGGGAGCATATTCAAATTACCAGCAGCAGCCATGCAAACCTCCCTGCATAATTAACAACTAAACGAGCTGCAGTCACTTAAGCTGAAAAGAAAACTGTTCACATCAACCTCTCTGATACTGTTTAAATTGAAGATGTCATGGGTAAAACAAAGGTGAACAGACAATGGTAATTAAAAATTAAAAAGGACAAGGGGGATTTGCTACTAATGGAAGCAAAATGAAAAGAGGGCTAAGGGCCTGGCTGTTCAGAAAAAAAAAAAAAAAAGAGAGAGGGAAAAAAAAGCAAAGGGATGGGGATGCTTGTAGGTGATTCTGCTCTTGTTCTTAAAAGAGTGAGCCAGGATGAGCAGTGCATGTCAGGCTTCAGAAGGAAAATGATAGCACAGAGATCATCCTAGAGGGTGGGCTTATAAGAAACACTGCATAAATAACTGAACTCCTACCACAGGCATCGCCAAGCAATTTGGTTTTATCCTATATGAGAAATATGCTATTTCTAATGGAAATATTGCAGTTTCATCAATTTAAAGAAAAATCCGAAGACCAGTCAGTTACAGGCCTCCTTGGCTCACCCGCCTGCTTTGGAAGGAATTCTTTAAAATGGACTTTCCTAGAAGGAACTTATCTGACCCCCAATATGAAAAAATACATAAATCTGAAGGCAGTTTTCCTCCCTGTCTTGGTTCAATGCCTGCCCTTCCAGGCACAATTGCAATTCACAGCTGTGCTCGAGATACAGCAAATGCTGCGGCTAAGCGTCAATATGAAACCTCAGAAGAACTTGTTGACTATAAGTCAGCGACATCCCTTTGTAATAAAACATTGGTGTGAAATCCTGATCACATTCTACATGTTAAATACAAAAAGAAATTATGGCAAAAGACCATGGGAATCCAGAGCTTCCAGCTGTTGATTCATTTTCTCTGCTAAAAATTTATGTTCATCACTATTATATTACAGGCAGGAAAACAAAAGCATGATTTTTCAAGATAATCAATATATTGAAAATTTTATTCAATAATTTCACTATAAACAGTTACTGGAAATCATACTGCTGATGTAATTTAAAGAAGGATTAAGTATGCAATCCTAGTATGCAATAAAAAAATCATGTTCAAACTCCTTTCAAAGTTAATTTCAGCATCTACCATTTGACACAAATCTCATTGCAGAGGAATTCCTTTGAATTAATGAAAAGCATTAGCAGGCTCTCTGCCCATGAATGGGCAAAACAGGGCAAGGGTGCTYGGTGTCAGGGGAGGGAGGTGGTAGAAAAACAAAAGAGAGTCCAGAGTAACCCTGACCAGCCATGATTTCCAAAAGACATGTGTTGTGTTAGCTGTCCTGGAAACTCACAGGACCTTAACAGCTCACCATAAAAGTCATGCCAGTTGTCCCATTCCTCAGCACAGTGATGCTGCCTACTGGGACGCTCTGCTGCCAGATTTCTGCTGTGTATGGACCTGTTATGGTAATGTCTTTTAAGCATATATTTTTACCACAAGCTGTCAAACAAAAGAAATCTTGCTCTGGTCAAGGTAAAAAAACCCTATTACCTTAAAATAAATAAAAAGCAGYAGTTTTTTTAAAAGTCCAGCATTTTACTACCTTTTGCAATGCAAGGTCATGACTTGCTCTTGTGACATACACCGACTACTTGTACTATTCTACATCCYTAGACCAGGGGGCTGGATTGAGGAATTAATGAAAACTAACCTAGCTTTTTTGACAAAACTGAGTAGGAAGACCATTCTTGTGTTACTATATACACCGAACTAAATATCAAATATATTCTTCAGTATTAATATCTGTTATACTGCTGAGACAGAAAAGACTTAGGAAGGAGAATTACTATATGGAAAGTGACAGCTGACATGTGGAATTTTTATAAATACTCATTTGTACACCTATGATGGGTTAATATTCCCAGATCCAAAGGTACTTTAGTGCTTTACTGCATACATCTGTCTTTAAGCTTGCATATGCTTCYAATAAATATTAATAAATTCACTTTATTCATTGGCTTTAATAGAGAGAGCAACAATGCAGTTTATCCAGGGAATTGTAGCCCACAATTCCTCACACTCACAAAAGCAAGCCTAGTTAGAATGTGATGTCTTACTAGTGAATTCATCGAAGCATGTTTCTGTTTGAATACGTCTGCAGAAAAGCTGTTGTTAACCCAGACTTTCCTAATTTTTATGTCAACGAAGATGCAATTCTTGAACCCAGAATTGGAACTGAGGAAGAAACTGCAAGTGGTTTCAGGAGGAGAAAGAGGGAGAAATTCTGTCTGACCAGAATGACTATCAAACTAGAAAGAATCCCTGCAATCACAGTCTTACGTCAATAATTTCAGTAGTAATATGAACAGATGCTTAATTCATGTAATGACAACCTACGTCTTGTTATAGTTCTCTTTCTCTTTCGTACACATTTGTTTTCAAAATGTAACCTTTAAGAATTCAATTCCTGGAGTTTAACTAATCTGCTTTCTCTACTAAAGCATGAGTAATATGCCTAAGTATTGCTAATTCAGCATTGAAAAATAAATTACACTTTAAGCCAAACAATTAACCCACAACTTCAAAATGCTTCTATGTTCCATTGAATGTTGCAAGGAGAAATAATGAGGCTGCCCCCTCTGCTGCCCTCATCTTAAAATCTATGAAAATTTCACAGGATCTAGTAATATTAAATCAAGTTGCTGCTGACTCAAAGCTCCATCCAATAATTCATCATAAAAGCAGCCATACTCCAAGGTTTAAAATTATTCCACTGTGGCTCTTCTAGGGGTATTCCCACAGAAGATGTAACACACGCTCCTATTGGCACATGAGCCAAAAGCCATACGTTACACCCTTAGGGAAATAAACATGACGTGTTCAGAATTTGATGTTAATCTTACTGCTTTATTCCACTTCTAAGCTTTCCTTGGTGAAAAGAAGTCCAGCATGGTTCAAACCTCCCTTCTGTAAAGCTATGGAGAAAAAAATCCGTCAAGGGCTTCATACAGTTTTCCTGTAAATTACTCCACCTGTGATCCAAAATATCACAAAATCGGTCTAAACTTACTGGAAAATACAAGAAAAGAGTAGAAAACAGAACTGAAATTCTAATATWAAAATTAGGGAAATCAAATCACTAATAATAACAATTATAAACCCAATTGCATTTTTGGTCTTTCTCATGAGCTGAATAAGAGGGAAACTATTTTTTTTTTCCATTGCAATTGAAATACAATATTTGTGCTCTGCACTTTCTCYGTAACACATGAGGGTATTGTTGACGTTTAAGCAGTGTGAAAAATTCAGAAAAATCTTCTGAGTTAGTTRTTAGTAAGGTCATCAAATATTATAGAATAGATACTTAATCCAGAAGCTGTCTTTTAACTGAAGAAAAAGGTTTGCCTTTTTTTTTTTCAGAGAGTAAGTCACCTTTACCTTAAGCTTCTGCAACTTTATTAGAGTACATTACACACTTCATTTAAAGCACAGTATATATTCTCCATTTTGTATATACTGTTTTGCTCTTAGATTGGGTTTTTGTTTTCTCAAAAATGTTGTAATCATTTTTCATATATTCACAGACTTTATAATTAAAACTATGAAGAAAATATCAGGTAAGCCAAACAAAAAATTAAAATAAGGCCCTGTAGGAATATATCTAATATATTCTGTAAGCCAAGTGATATCTACCTTAATGTGCAGTTCATATTTTGTCCATTTGATTCTTAATTTTAGCAAAAATCATGCTGTTTTATCAGAGAATATTAGATTACCTTCTATTCCATCCAATCTTATAATTCATAAAAAAAATAAAAAAAACCAAAAAACCACTACCATCCAACAGTTATAAACAACTTTTAACTGGCTTCCAAATTAATTATATTTGTAATACCTTTAAACGAATTAACACATAATATCTATTCCTCATGCTGACAGATCTTTTAACATTATCATTTGCATTGATATGTCTAAAACACTGTATATTGCATTTGTACAGACCTTTTGTGTTTAGCAAGTTTTGCCCTAAAAAAAAATCTTCCTAGAAAATTCCTTTTATATATTTGAAGTTTTTAAATCATCTATTTGGTTTAATGAGCAACACACTTTTAAGCAAGAAGAGTTTAATAACATTCTAYTTTTAAGTCTTGTGAGCTATCGTACAGATATCATTAAAAAGAAAAAAGTAATTATTCTAAATGACCYTCATATACTTTGATAGATTCCTTAGCCTAGACAGACAGAACTTTATTGATATTTAAAGTAGAGGAGATCCTGAGTCTCTGTGATAGATATTTAGAATCAAATCCCATGCTGTCATGAACTCAAGTAGCACAACAGAAATGGCAGGCAGCACATCTGTTCCCAGCAACTCAAAACTCAGACCTCACAAACGATGTTCATGAAATCATTTGGGTTGGAAAGGACCTTTAAGATCACCRAGTCTGACCGTAAACCTAATGATATGGCCATTAAGGCTCAAAATGCCTATTTAGAAACCAGTCAAGTATTGAGAATCTTCTTTCTTTGAATCAGAGGCTTTTCATATATTTAAAACAAAATCAGACTACTGCCATTACTTGCAAGAMTGGAAGAACAGGTATGTTATATGGGATTCATTGGAGCATGCCTTTCTTTCAAGCTTAGTAAGTAATAGCAGAGCTCCAATTTTTGTAATAAATACATGGGAAAAGTCTTGATATTTAAACCATAAAAAGAACTGAAAGCTCTTTATAGCAAGGATTGGTTTCCTCCAATTGATTTTAAAAGGCCATTTTTGGTCTCAGATTTGGCAGTGTGAGTGGAAAAGAGAAAGGGAAAAGGAGAACAACTGTCTGTCTTTAAAAAAATCATTAAATCCAMTGCAAGAAATAATCTGATGGAAGTAGAAAATCCCAAACTTTGCATTAYTCTGTTTTTCTACAAGTGAAACTTTCTCTATTTTTAGTTAGGTTTACATGAGTCTTGTCAAGAATCATTGTTAACACTGACAGCTTTATTATTTCAAATTTCTCTTGATGTTACTGGAAACACTCTTTACACCACATAGGCTCACACAATTATAACACAACGATGGGGGTGAAGAGAGCAATATTTATGTTGCTGTATGTTAAGAATGAAATCTGGCACTGCAAGCACTGCACTTTTCAAGGGTATGTATGCATGTACTGGAAAAGGACCACATTTTCCTCTTAGAGGCAAGTTTATAAAGCATTGCATTCACAGCCAAAAAAGTTTTTGGCCATAATTGAAAGAGGCATAAAAACATATTGCCTCTTTCAGTAAAACCCGTCTTATAACTAAGTTCTTTTAAAACTGTTTAACATCAAACTCATTCTCTGCTCACAGAAAATGCTTATTGGATTACAGAAACTAAAGTTCTTATTAATGAAAGCCTTTCCTCCAGCATACAAACACACATATTTGTGTGCTTTGCATTCTTAAATATGTATTTTGGTGACATTGCTCAGTGAAAACACTTATTATAATATTCACCAATGCAAACCACTGCTGAAACCATAACCACCCTTCTACAGGGATTGAAAAGCTAATTTTATGAATGTTAAAGCCCAACTACACCAGCAATAATATTTTTTTTTTTAAATTTAGCATCATTCTGTTATTCTGTATGTCATCTAATTTCAGATAAGCAATCTGAGACCTAAATGTACAGGATCTGACTCCTCCAGTCATTTTCTTGTGTTTTGGTAAGTGGAGTGTCAGTAGTATGAAAAATATAGGCAAAGGATTATAGCGCCTAACAGCTACGAGCACACGTGTCTTCAGAAGCCCTGGAAACTCAAATGAACACTATATACCCAAAGTCATAATTCAAAAATTTTCAATTCTAAATTCCAAATTGCACAGAAGACTTCCCGTGACTTCATGTAATTTCTGAAATTATGAACCTAAGCAATAACCTGTGAACATTTACTTGGCACAAAGAAGAAATTTGGTGATTAGAAAAACAGACTGGGAATCCACAGGACTAGCTCCAGTTTGCAGCCATGAGAATCTCCCAGGCTTCAGGCTCTCACCAGCACAAGAAATGACAAATTAAATTCACTGGAAGCAAAAGTAATTCAGTGACTGAGTGAGACAATAAAATATGCCATGTCTTGGGGTCTCTATTACTACTCTGCTCTGGAACTTTTCTGGCAAAAGTTGACTTCCCCTTTTTTTCTGTCTTTTCTTTTGCTCTTGGGAAAATCACTGATGTCCCACCTTCCTAATTCTGAAACTGGGACAACCATCTGCTCCCACACCTCAAATCTGTGTTGTCAAAAGGACATTAATGTGTACGAAAGATTTACAACTCCAGTGAAGGAGACCACCAAAGAAATTTCAGTGTATGTAGTACTTGGACAAAAATTCAACTGTAGTAATGGTAGGTGCTCCGTATGATWTTGAAGGATTGGAAGGAAATTTGCTGGCTCTTGCTAAAGAAGAAAACTGAGCCTAAACAATATTTTTTTTTCTCCACGTACTTCAGAGAGGTGTATCCTTCGCTGGTAGTAAAAAGCATAACGTGAGGTATGAAAAGAAATCCCTGACTCAGAGAGCTTGCCAGTTTAGCAGAGAGGTGTTGGTGCAATGTAGTATTATTCCTTTGCCTTCTGAAAAAAGGGTATCCCCTCTCCCAAAACAGCTGCTTTACTGCCTTTACTGGATCCAATATTAGTACCAGCATTTAGCTACTGCTACAACTTCGAGTAAAAAAACTCTAAGAAAAAAGCTTTCTGTAATTATATCCAAGTGCTGGCAGTAGAAATGGGGAGCTCCACCTATATTTACCTTTCCTTTAGCGGAATGATTTTAGTCATGAACACCCAAGAAATTATTGGAAATCACCCTATGGTGTTTGCACCTTCAATAACCAACCGTCATCGATGGCACAGAATGTACCAGGTACATAATCTTGAGACACTTCTATAAATAATGAGGTGTTGAAGACTACACTCATGTGGAGGTTCTTGAACACTTCTCCATCACCCCACTTTATATGCCCTTGGCCCACACGGGTCCATATCCCCAACTCCAGTAATGCCGGGTGGGAAAATAAGGGATAAGGCTTAGTTGTCACAGCTGGAGACACACAACACTCTGAGCTAACCAGCAATAATTGCACTCTGAAGGCTGTGCCTTCACACTCGCCATTTCTGGGAATTCAGGCCTCTCACTCCAAAGTTCTGGAAATGGTTTGTCAAAAACGTAAGAGTTCAAGTCAATGACTTTTCAAAAGCAACTAAGTAAAGAATCTTTTACTCCCTGCAATATGAATTCTTCAGAGGCAACAAGAAACAATGCACCCACACAACCATTATTCTGTATCCATCTCCCATTTCCCACAAGACTACACTACACACTTGACTGCGGGCTTTTCCACAGGGCATTTCTCCCAGCTCCCTCTCTCTCCTCATGACATGTTTAGAAATACATATGCAACCTTGCTCTCTAATTCAATGAGTGTCTTTCCAGCTCTGCAATTCATTGGAATGAGAAGCCTGGATAGCAATTTTACTTCAATGATTATTCAATCTGCAATTTTTAAACGGTCCCTGGGGGAGGGATTACAGCCCGCACCTCTCTCTCCAGCTGCCTGCCCTCATCACTGAGTCTGAGTTGTGTGTTTGGCCCGATAAACACCCTGATCACCACGTTAAGCATTCAGATGCATTTTTTTATGGCAGTATATGCACTTTTAATGTAACCTACATGAATCAGTTGTGAGAACCAGCCCTCATACCATGCCGTGGCTGTTCTTTGCTGTTCTGTCACCGCTGGCCACAAACACTCRCAGTCATGAACAAGGAATAACCCTTTCAGCCTCTGACTCCCAGAGCATCAGCTGTTCACTTTGAAAGGTGAAGATACTCCTACTGGAGTGAGTTGCCAGAAGGATAAGACACAGAAGGACTTTCTTTTCCCCCACCTTGTGAAGAGACTATGATGTTTGTTGAGCTCCAAGCAGAGCAAAGGAACATGAAAAATCACATTTCCTGTCAGGGTTTGCTACTGATCAAGGCAGAAAGCACCTGGGTCAAGTTTGAGTATTTCTGAGAAGTTCCACAGGAGGAAATTCAAATGCTTTGTAAAATGTCYAAATGTCCAAACATAAGGCATTTATTGAC
>NW_026623520.1:541013-561013 GCF_030028575.1 Malurus melanocephalus | reverse complement strand
TCCTCTCTCCCGAGCTTTCACTGGCCACCAATTACTGCAAAAATATTCCATGAATGCAAAGTAAAATGCACAGGATCATACTGAACATAAGCACTGATTTAGACAAAAAACACAAGAATTTCTACAGTGGGATTTATGAATTTGGTAAATTTTGCTTGTAGGATTTTCTATCTGATCTATTGCTTCTCCAAACTCAGAAAACACAAAAATTAGTTATTCAAAAAAAAAAAAAAAAAAAAAAGTAATAACTTAGAAAATCAGAACTCAAATTTATGTGATAATAATTTTTTTTTTCTTTTTGACTATCACAAAAAGCATATGGATCCTATGGATCAATACATAGAGGAAATACAATGTACATAGAAATTCTATGTCTTTTGTAGGAGCTTGTGCTATCAGAAGATCCAGACCACTGCAAGGCCTAAAGCAGTAATGCAGTGAAACAAAAGCAGAGGGTTTTTTCAYCCCTTGCTGCTCACACATGGCATGCCCCAGATATGTCATCAGATTGCARCAGGAAGAGGTGGGTCTACAATGTGAGTGTTCCTAGTGTGAGGTATGAACTTTACCCCTTAAATAGATTTAATTATGGAGTACCAGGTCTGTTCAGAAGTGCAAAAGGATGTGGGAAATACCAGCATGGCAGAGCACAGTGCTGTGCAGTTCTCTCTGGCCAGGTCTGAGGCACTGGGTCTTGCAAGAGCCTTTCTTGGAGTGTAAGCACCGCTCAYGCAGCTCACAGAGCAGGAGACCAGGCAGCCTTTAAAATCTAGAGAGATGCCTAGTAAGCTGAAGTGGCACTACTGCTACCACAAATTACCCTTCCAACAATATTACATTCATTTGAATTAGGCAGGCTCCTAGGGAATGTAACAGAAAAGGGTTCAGTTGAGTAATAGTGGTATCTGTGTTCCTGAAATTTAAAAAATAAAAAATAAAAATTAAAAAAAAATAAAAATAAAGATTAAAAAAAAAAATCCTATTTGGGTAAGCAAAACCAGCATATTGCAGCAGTTGCCAGATCTTTTCACTTCCATGTGAACTATATGCTAGACAAAAAAAACCTTACTCTAGCCATCATTTAAAATATTTAATCTGGGCAAATAGCAAGCAACAAAATATTATTTTCTCCTCATGGACAAATAATGGAAGTGATTTCCATCTATGAGTGAAGATTAAACAGAATCATTTCATTTAGCTATAGTAAAACTACAAGCAAGGCTGCTGACAGATTCTGAAGGGTACCCAGGCTGTGATAGAAATGTCCAATATCAGGCCGAAGAACACGTTCACCACGTGTAGACAATATCTCCCGGGGATCATTGAAATACTTGAATGTTTACTAAGTTGTATAGCACAAAAAAAAAAATGTAATAGAGATGTTGTGTCTTAGGGCAAAAAAGGGAGAAAGGGCACTTTGGTTAATTGCACCAGTGGGAAAACCACTTCACAGTTGCTTTCTATTAGAAGATWTTGTTTGCCAATGGCTGAGGCAGAGGTTTATCAGTCCAGTGAAGCAGGTTGCCTTAACTAGCAGGCTCTCTAATAAGAGAAAGGAAGATGCAGAATCCCTCTGAAATGCATCTAACTTTGAAAATTGTCCAGGTAGACTATTTAGTGAATTCAACAAAATGCAAACATAATTGAGGGAAGAAACAAGCCAGAGTCTTAACAACCTTGGTCTCATTTTTCTTTTCATCATCATAACTCAAATAATCTTCACCTCAAAAGTCTGTGTGGAGAGGTCGGTGGCAATGGATTTAAAGCGTGCATCCATGCAACATATTCATCATACAGCCATCACACAGCTTAGTCTCTGTACTTCTTCTGTTCTCCTAACCAGCTCTGTGGGTTGCAATCAATTTAACTTTCCCTTGAAGTGATGCAGGGAGCAAGTATAATTGGATAAGAAAGCTTTCATCATTTTACGTGTTCATAAGTTGCTTTTTTCCAAACTAACTATGCAGAATATTAAATGTTTTCACCATTTAAGCAGTGAACACTCAGTATCTTCCATTCCATTCAAACAGACAAGCTACAGTCTCTAAACAAATTTTATTAAAAAATGAAATGCAATCACTTCATTTTGTATTCTACATCTCTGAGTATTAAACTCCAATTAGGTTACTTTCCATGGAATTTATATTTTCATATGCTGTTCAGTAAATTTAATTGAAAATATCAAGTGATAATGATACAGATTTTTTTTTGTTCCTGTATATGYGGAAGAGAAAAGCAAATTTTATAAGCATGATTAAGCTTTTGATTGTTATGCCTCTAATTACAGCTGCTGGAAGGTCAGGCTAAACATTTTCCATCCAACAGTAAAAAAGGTTGCATGACAGCAACAAAATATTAATTTAAATTTAATGGAGGAAAACATATGTGATAATATTCCCTCCAATTGCTAACAAAATGTCAGCTTTTGAACACAGGTTCCAGTGAACAGTCATGTATCAAGACACACACTTCTGGTATTAATTAAACTAAAAGGTCCTAATAACAAGATCACAAACTTCTTTGCGTTCATTGAGCTACTCAGATGTTGCATCAGAGGCAAAKCATGCAGTTCGCACATATTTTCAAAGCTTTCCTATCTCCCTCCCCACTACAACATGCAATTTACTTATTTTCTCCTCAGCAATCATGTTTTAAAAACACTGACACTAAATGTTCAGAACAATTCCAGAGTCCTAGGGGTAAGTTTTTCTGCAGAACTAGTCATGGTAGCAATGACAGAAAACTGATCAGAGGTACAGAGAGCTTGTCTGTGTGTGCGTCTGCGTCTGTGTCTGCATCTGTGTGATTTTAGTGCTTTAACTTTTCAAATTAATAATGAAAACATTGACAGTCCTGCAATCAAGTTGTTTCTCCTCTTGCAACTTTTCTTTTTTGTTTGGCTCATTTTTTTGTAAAAAAAATGTTTCAAACACTTGAGAGTGAATGATCTACACTCTTTATCAGGATATTAGTACTTGGCAAACTAGTTCAGAATAACCCTGCTCTTTCATTATTCCATCACTCTTGGACAAAATGGTACTGTTCTGGTTATGAACAGCTACAAACATATGCATATGTTATGCAAATAACAGGTTGTTCTAACATTTAGTGCCAATAAACAAGATGAAAATAATTTTACATTTTCTTAAAAACAAGCAAGATTTTATTCAGAATGTTTAAGAGACCTAGTGTTTATTGATGCACGTGAAAGTCACCTCAGACCTCTAAATATAAAAATAATCAGGTGCTTTTACCTATGTTTAGTAATGAAAAAGCTGCCAATAAYTTCTTCGTTTGCTGGCTGATTTTGTAAAACTTTTATGAAGACAGTAAATTTCATGTTTTAGTATACATGACAGTCACATTCTAGATGTTAAGATGCAACAAATAGAAATCAATATACCCCAACCTGAGCATGAATTTTGTCAGCTTCCAATTATTATCTTGTGGGAAAGATCAAAGAATAATTGATGTTCCTGGTCTTGATGTCACAGAATGGATAGATAATTTTAGTTGTGAAGAGATGTAATCCCAGGTATAACATGCTTAACCTGGTTATTTTTGTTAAACAGTCTGTAGGAGGTTGCTGATTATGGACCATATATTTCACAGGAAGAAAAGAAAACTACATTAAGCTTGTGTTACTTACACAGTTGTTTTCTCTTTAATACTCAGGTGAAAGAAAGCCTAATTTTACAGATCTGTTTTAGCCTACTTACCATATAATAATATCTCCTTCACACTATTTTGTGCTGGAAAAGATCATTTAAAATAATACTTGGTAAAGAGGAAATGCATGTGTTTACCACATTTGCAGACACAAAACTAACTTGATTAATAAACTAGACAGCAAGGAAACAGTTTTCGTCTAGGAAGTTGGAGCCGCGCTTTTTATTTCTTTACTTGAAGAAGGGAAAGAATCTGACAMCATTTTTAAGGTAAGGGTACTGTGAATGCCAAAACTGAAGTTTATTTGGATGGAAGGTAATACTGGTAGACATTCTCAGCACAGATTACATCCCTTCATTTATTAGCTAGAAGCACTGACATAAAAATCTCAGCAGCGACAGGTTTGTACCCAAACACAGACTCTTGAACCTCAGCATCCAAGGTCCTCCCAGTTTCAAGCAATCTGTGCTGTGGAGTCTGCTGTGCTGGCATAGCCTGCTCTCCACATAGTGGAGGCATGTGTCTGTGAAAGATGTCTCTGTTTATCTCTTAGAAGCTCTGGTTTTGACATCAAGTGGCCATTTTAAAGCAATTAAAATGTGAAAGTAGATTACCAGGATGAGGGAGTTTTGAAGAATTGTCACTGCCTCACTTAGGTGAAAGAGACAGAGAAGTCCCACCCTGTCAGCCCCCACTGTGATTCTTCAMCCCTCCATCATTAACATGTAAACTCCACCCCATCTCCTCTATGATCTTCTCCTCCCAAAGTGACTCTAAACATGCAAACCCCACTGAGATGCCAAAYAGCAGCCTGACTACTTATAATAGAGCCATTTAAGTACAAACATTTTAAAATATTTTCAAAAGCTTCAGGTGAGTAAAAGATGGAGGGGATTCTCTCTCTGAGGTGTCTGATCAAGCAATATCAATGCTGGTATAACCAGGACATTTTCAGGAACTCATTATCTTGATGTATTCATTTTCACAAAAGCACATCAACACACAAAGTAGRTATTTTGAGGCACGATGCAGCAGGTATAACCTTGAAGCTGCTGATCCTGATTACCTCCATTTTGTGCCACAAAGTCTGTGATAGATCAGAAGGCAAAAGAGAGGCTTAACAGGCAATCTGACTATGCTCATTCACTGTTTTGGTTCAGGTACTAGAGAAAAGCTTTTCTTTGAAATCCAAACTGTGGGAAGAATAAAGCTAAGCCTACACTGCTAGCAACCACTTCCACTGCCTGCTATACAGGCATGATGAACAGCAATTTCTTACCRACGTATACATAAGAGCTGAAATCTCTAACATGGGTTCAGTTATGCTGGGAAGTGCACAGGTTCAGTTATGCCATTTTCTTGTTGCATTTTATTTCATTTGGGAGATATATGAAGCGCAAAAGCGGTATTCGCCAAYATAAATGAACGTACCTTACAAGCACTTTGCTGGTATAGTATCCCTTCTTGGACCATTATTTTCATGCTTTATATGAGATAGAAAAGCTTTCAAAACCAGATAATAACACAAGTACCACCTAGAGTAAAGAATAGTTTATTGGATGGGGGGGAATGCATATGTTAATACCATAGTTCTTTTCCCTTCTTGTAGCTGCCACAGAGACTCAAGCACATTTCCTGGAAAGAGGAAAGAGACAGTATATAAAAGGACCAAAACACTATTTGAAAATTTCATGCAAGGAGTAAGATATTCCAAATCAGGAAAAAAAAAAAAAACCAAACAACAACATAGAGGAAAACAGGGGAGGATTCTATAGTTACAGATGTTCAAATGGGTACTTGGGATTGGCACAAACTCAATTCTGAAATGAATAAAGGTAGTGGAGATGAATTCCCTGAATGAAAACGAACAAAGGAAGCTTTTTCCTAAACACTTGCAAGGTGTGCATATATGAAGTGCCACTGGTTGTGTTCAAAAATTAGATTATTCTTAAAAAATAATTAAAAAGAAGAGCATTTGTTTCCAAACAGAACTTCTTTAACAGATGGATAGGGGAATGGCAGAATAATACAATCCCGTCTGCTGTCTGAGTCCCCGCTGAGAACTACTTTCAAGCTGATAATACAATTCTATTTGTGGCTAAAATGGTGCTGTACTGGCAGTTTAACTCCTCAGGATTTTTGCAGGGGAGAGRGATTGTTTTGTTTTGCTTTTACCTTATTATTATGAAGTATTTCTATGATACCAGCTAAAAAATGTTGAATAACTTTTTAATTCAAAGTCACGTGTGCTAAGATCTGATTTTGAAAGCATATTCTGAAATCCAGTACAGGAAAGGATCTGAACAAAAGTTTAAGTCCATGTATTTCCAGGAGAAGCATGGGGGGTGAAATAAAAGATTGATATTGACTTCAATAGGGGACGTATATATTCTTTAAAGAGAATATAGGCTTAGATATTGTCTAAATATCTGAAAAGGACTGAATCATCCTGTTGTAGTTTTTATAGCTTCTCCTTTTTTTAAACACACATAACAGGCTCTTAATTAAAAAAAAAAAAAAAAAAAAAAAAAAAAAAAAAAAAAAAAAAAAAAAAAAAAAAAAAAAAAAAAAGCAGTCACCAATCGATTGATACAAAACAACAGAGTTGTTGATTTGTGGCTGATGGAAGAGGAGGTTGTATCTTTTACTGGACATGGATGTGATATAAATTATATAGTCAAAAGTTGCCCAAACATCATTTAAACTAATGAAATTCTTCTGTAAATATGATAATACAAAGAGAGGGGAGAGACACCTTTATTCACTTTTCATGTTGATGTTAAAATACAAACAAGGTAGACCAAGACACCTTGAACCRAGTTCTGCCAAGATACAAAGGCATTTAGTGCTCATTTCCTATGTATGGATTCAGTCTGGCTCCGTGACTACTGCAAGATCAGCATCAATAGTAATTCTAGTTGCAATCTTACACTCATTGGCAAAAGTTGATCTTTTTTCATGGAAAAGACTTGTAAATGTCAGATGAATTCTAGAGATAGAAAACACCACACAAAAATTGAATGAGGTCTTTACCATCTCATCAACAGCACTGCCTTTTTTCATGCAGGGGTTAACTTGCACAGACATGAAAACATAAATGTGATTTCCAGTTGATTGTCCAGAACTATTTTTACCACAGTAGAAAAAATTCATGTCACAAAATTCATTCATGCTAATCCATCACTGGGCATGTAGAATGACTGCCCAGAAACATAGCCAGGTAGAGCTTGACACTCACTACTAGTTTGTCTCCAGGTTAGCCTGTATCACTTTTTCTCCTTCCAGTAAATTTCTTTAAATCTCTCTTAACCAAAGGGTTAAGTGTAAATGGGGATTTAACCTGTGAAAGTTACAAACAATACTGAAAATAACTTGAAAGCCCCATGTGAAATCTTGTGACTGACCAGAACACTGAGAAGTCTTTTGATACTTTTGTAGCTGTGTGGAAATTTTATTCCTGTTAAGGGATGTGACAGAACTGGTTGGCAGCTCAGCCTCTGACAAAACCAGCCTTTTTTGGCCTACCTTTTGTAGTTAGGAACTCATTCAAACTAGTGAGGAAGAACAGCAAAATGCTTGTGCCTGACTTTTGGGGCAAATGTTCTTCTCTCTACTGCAACAAGTTCAGGAGTCTGGCATTGCCCCACAGGCATTTTTCCGGCCTTTTGTGTAGGGTCCCACATTTTTGTATTATTTGAGGTTCTCTCACCACACAAAATCTGTCTTTTTGCCTATCTACATTTGGAACTGTTTTCATCTACCTCTTCCTTCAGAAAATATAGAATTTATTACCAAATCATCGATTTTTAAAGCCGGAAGATTTTAATTATCTTACACAACTTGGCCTCCTGTGACTGGGCCTCCCACAGAATTGCACCAGATTGTTCTCCTATTTTGCCCAACTAAATGAGACAGTTTAAGAGATCTAATCTTAATTTACAACCCAAGTGACAGGAAATAGTTGCAATACGCAATTAACCTGAAAAGTTTATACCTCATTTCTGCTTAGAATTTCTGTGACTTCCCCTTCAAAGCCTTTCATCTTATTAGGTCTCTGCCTGCCTGACATGAAATAGCTTATTGGGATCAGTGTGCAACCATCAACATTCTCACCTTTTCAAACCTCAGGGCCTGTACTAGAGCAAAGACTTATATTCCACTTGATTCAGAATAATAAAAGCAATCTGCAATTTCTCTTCCAAATAGTTCCCAGAATACCTTCAATGCACAGGAATATCTGTTGGTTTGTTTTTCTGTTTTTTTAAAAAAAATTCCTGTTCCATCAGAATTAAGAATATTTTGCATTATTAAAAGCTTGGGGTTGCTTCTCTCCAGAGCATAATCCTTTCCCTCCATATTCCTTTTTTTTCATTCAAATTCAATAATGATGAAGAAAAACTGGTGAAAAAAAATAATTAAAAGGGGAGAGGCGGGTGAGGAAGGAGTTCAGCATTTACAGCTATTTTTTAATGTTCAATCTGTTTAAAACAGCCCTGAAATAATGTGGAGGGTTAACCTTGGCTGACTGCCACGTAACCACCAAACTCCTCTTGCATTCCCCAAGACAGGGGACAGAGTAAGATGAAAAATCTTGTGGGTTGAGATAAGAACAGGGAGATTCCTCACCGATTACTGTCACAGGCAAATGAGACACAATTTGGGAAGATTAATTTATTCCCAATTAAAAAAAGAGTTGGATAGAATTCTAAAATAAAACCAAAACCACTTTTCTCCCACCTTTCCCTCTTTCTAGGCTCAGCTTCACTCCTGACTCTTCTACTTTCCACCCTGGGTGGACCAGATGGGACTGAAGCTTTGCSATCAGTTCTTAATGCTTTCTTCTGCTCGTTACTCCTTTGTCTCTGTTCCACCATGGGGTCCTTTTCGCAGAATGCAGCCCTTCMTGAGCTATTCTAACATGAGTAATTCCCACATCCTCCATTTTCTGGTCTTTCTTAAACATGTTATAACAGAGACACCACCAGCATTGCTGATTTGGCTCTGATTTGGCCAGTGGTGTGTCCACTTTGAAGCTGGCTGGAGCTGACTCTGTCCAACATGGTGGCAGCCCCCAATCTCTTCTTTCAGCTCCCCTCTCTATCAGAACCTCCAGTATAAATTCAATTATCAAAGCATTACAGATTCAGAAATTTTTTTTGGTCTGTTTTTTCCTTATTTACACTGGTGCTACAAAATGATAGCTACCCATTCATAATTGCATTATTTTACTTATTAGATTGATTTTGAGTATGTGAGATATTAAAATAACTAAGATTTTCTTAACAATGAACCATCCTGAAGCACTTATGCTTTGCAGTCTCCAATTAGGAAGCACGAATTTATTATGATTAAAAATATTGCACAAGTTTTTTGACACCTTTATGAATGGTTTGGTACACTGTGTCAAAGCAACAAAATGGAATTGCCATTCTTCARAGCTTTGCCAGGGAATCCTCAGCTTTAAAAGTCAATATTCCACTTTCCCAGCACAGGGAGACCTTTGTATCTTCTGCTGGGTTATGTGACAGCATGCCTACAGTGAGAGGGCAGGGAGGAGTGATGCACTTAGATGGACCATTCTTAAAGAATATTAAGCTTATAAGAATTGCAAAGATATTTATTGTTTGCAGAGAATGCAGAATGAATTCATTATTTTAGAAACAATAATACATTAAACACAGATGGTAAAATTAAAGATATTGCTCTCCCACTTTAATGATTATCCTTTTTTTAATACAGAAATTTGAGATAATTCTGATAGAATTTGTAAATAAAAACATAATTGTACTAGTCTCTAAGGTGGCACCGTCGACTTGCAATTAGACAAGAACACATTTCTTCTCTTATGCAGGTTTTTGAGAGGCTAAAGCTTGAAAAGTAAATTTGTCCCTAAGTGGTCATGGTGCTTCTCCTTATATTGACAGGGTTTCCTTCTCCATTTCCACTTAAGCCTTTTTGAAACAGGCTCACRGGTAATGAAGACAAAATTTGCTATAGACATATGCTCAATTCAGGTATGGAAATGACGAAGGTGAAAAGATGACTAACATTCTTTCAACATGTCTTTCATTCTGAAGATTCACCTCAAATTAAAATTATTTATTTTTGTATTTTATATTAAGAGGATGAGGACTTTCATGTCTTTGGGGAGGGCTTTTAGGTTTTCTGGTTTTAATTGTTTTGGTTTTACGTGTCTGTTTGTTCAGCAGGCAGAGCAGACATCACGTCAAAATGAATGATTTCAAATAGGCCAGAAAGTGGCAATAGGAAATCTTTAAAACAAAACCCAAAATCTGATTTGAGGAGATGAAGCTCTGAGAAATTTCAGACTGCAACGAGTTTCAGATGTGTGTCTTAAATGTTTATACTATAATTGTCCAGAATCTTTGAGCTTGTACAGCGTTTTAGTACTTGAATAAAAACAGTGAAGTGGCAATGCAGCTGGATTTACTGTCAGTAGTAACCAACTGAAATTCACACTTTTCTACAGCACAATATCCAAGTAATTATGTGGATACCTAAAACACAGGATAAGAATTTGAATTATGTTTAAGAAAACAGGAAAAAAAAAAAAGAAAGAGAAAAAAGTGATGTAAAGGAGCAAAAGAACACTTTGATAAATAATTGCCCTATATTACAGGTCTGAAATAGAAATTATTGGAATGAAGTAATTTTAATCTGTAAGATCACTTTTTCTGTTTACTTCTACTCACATAATTCTCTTTGGTTACAATTCAAAGTGTGACATTGGAAAGCATCAGCATATGCTACAAAGCAGTTTATTACTAGAAGGTGATGCTACATCCCTTTAGCAACATCCTTTTTTTTTTTTTTAAAAAACAAGTAAGATAAAGAAAAATGTAACTGGAACTTAGAGAATTAATAATTTTTTTTTTAATTGCTGAAAATTCTAAAGACTATTTTAATTAAAAGTAGAAGTAAATATTTCRTTTAGCATGCAAATTCACTAACATGTTTAAGAAATGAAAACTGAACAAATGATGTCTACTTTCATTAGACTTGGGAAAAMATATTAAAAGTAAACTCATTATAACAAATTCTTGAATGAGTTAGAAWGGAGGGATATCATACAGATAGGACTGGAAAAGGGTACAGTATTGCAATATTTTTGCATTTTTAACACAAATGTATTTGATTCTAATGCAGAAAATATAATTGGCAATATTTTCGATAAAGAAGCTTTTAAAAGTTTTTTGTTCCACTCTACTAAAAATTCCAAATACTCCAAAGCAAAGATTTCTTCTCTTCTCCTCATGTCTCGCCCCTTKCCCTTCCCAACCAGTAAAATAATATATTGATATTCCATTTTTGTTTCACCCAAAAAAATAGTTTTGTCTCTTTTTTTTTTCCTCCTGCTTTTTCTTCCCTTTTAGGAGGCAAAGGATGACATGTCGGTCCCCAGTGAAGGCAAAATTCCCTCTAACTTCAATAAGAATGGAATATCATCCAGAATGCTCATATTCCTGAGACCTTTGTACTATATGCACAATAAATTACAGCTGGTGTCCACCTGTCATTTTGAATTTTCCTRCTTGTCTTTTTCTTTCGATTCAGAATTTTTCTTTTAACCCTCCGATTTTTGAGCAATGGGTTTCAGATATTATGAGAGGGGCGAGACACAGGGATTTTGTATCACTCTATGATGGCCCCTGCCAAGAGATAATGGATTGACATTGACAAATCCCTATGAGCTAGACCTGACAGTTAACGGATGCTGTGAGATCAGTCTCAGAGAACAGTCTAAGGTTAAGGGGGCAAAAGCAGTGTGAATACTCCACACTTGTCTGATTTTGAGTCTACCAGACTAAATGTGTTGGAAGTGAGAGGAAGCAAGCCAGCAGCAGCAGAGGGAAAGCAGGGGGAGGAGGGACGGTACAGTGAAATCTTTACATTGAACCCAACGCATCAGTCATTGCAGAATTCTTCACGGACTACAGGTAGTGATGATTTATAGGTGGTAAGCTTCAATTTGGGAGGCCATAAGCACATTATTTGATCTAGACTTCTACAGATTTGTTTCCTATGTACTCAGTAAGTAATAAGTGATTTGCTATTGATTTGTCCACAGGCAGAAAAAAAGTGGATTGGTGCTGTAACCCCAATGTGAATGGAAACTTCAGGGATATTGCTATAGAAGGGGAATGCACACAGACAGAAAAGCATACAGATACTTTTTGCATGCAAGTGTGAGCTCCCAAAAATCCTCCAGCTAAAGCTTTAATATTATCAAACCCTGCACAACTGCTTTTACTTCAAATCATAGCGTTTGATCACAGCTAACAACAGAAATGCATGGTAAAAGAAAATCCCTCAACAGTCATGACCTGAAATCCCATGTACATATTCTTAACATACAGTTAAGAATACAGTAAGCATTATCTTAAAGAGCTTAAAATGTTGCCAAGAATAAGAACATCAGGTATAAGTCCAATCTACAAGAACTGCTTTTCCAGTTACGCAACAGCCTAATYATTTAATTCCATTGTTAGTACAAATTTTACGAAGCCATCCCCTGTGTTTGGCATAAAAARGGTGGATGACCAATTTGTCATTAAGGGAAATTTTTGCTCTGGAAGACTTTGCCTTGGTTTTTGTTTCTGATTTGTAATGYTATAGACTTACACTCAGAATAATATATGAAAAATAACTAGTGCAAAAAATTGTCTTTACTGCTTCAAGAATGTCTTTCAGCATTCAAACTTGGTTAGTCAGGAGACAAACCTAAATGAGGTATTGTATCTACTATACCATGGCCTGAYCACATGTACTTATAGTCATCAAATTTAATGACAAAATACATTAGTTCATTGGTTGAGCAAATCTCAAGAATTTGCTCTTTGTTTTCTCTGAACATTTTAAAGTAGAAAATTTTCCTAACACACATTTTTCATGCACAAAAATAAAGAAACAGAAGTCTTATTAAAAATGACAATACATTATAACTATTCTTGAAATTAATTGATTATGTTTAATAATGGCTGAATACAACTGGCAAAGGGAATAGCTTTGACCTAACAAAACTGGTAGTAAAATTCCAGTTCATTTCCGGTAGGGATAAGATTTATCTCAATATGAAAGCACAGTATGTATGAATTTCTAATTTTGAGTCATAAAACAAAGGAAAAAGTTTTAATCTTGTTTTTAATGCTTTGGCATATTTGGCCTTTTTTTTTTGGCTTGCTTTTTGTTCTGTGTTTTTGGGTTACTTTACAAAACCAAAGACATCTAAACTCTGTTTTAGGCTCAATTTACTAAAAATTTCCCTGTTCAAGACCAATTTACCTAACAGCAAATAACTGGGKTTTAATGAGTCAGTTCCTTCACCATTCAGTCTTTGATATAATGATTCAAAACAGCAGCAGCAATATGCCATGACTGATAAAATTTTTGTACTCAGATACTAAGCCTACTCTGTTTTGACTAATGGTAGCTTTAGTCAGCTAAGAAACATGAAAGGATGAGTATGAGACCTTAGAAAATTTGCCTCCATGTCTGTACCTCCCTTAATAATTCTCTCCTGCAGAASAATGCAGGAAATTGCAATAAAATTGTAGTAAAGAACTTCTTTATTTTTTCTGATGACTACAAAACCATGTACAAGTTGAGCTCAGCCACTGATGCAATTCTCATGTTTTATGCAGTAAAGGAATCAATCTTTTTCAGGGGTAACAAGTACTGTAAGTATGAGACAGGATTTTTGCTTCTGATCGACAATCGCCCATTGAAGTGATTACTACAACACTGGGTGTGTGGGTCTGTGTRTTTGTGTGTGTGTATGTCTGTGTGTGTCTGTGTATGTCTGTGTGTGTCTGTCTGAGTATGCCTGCACTAGCATGAAAATTTCAGACTTATTTTCATATAGAATTATTTGAGAGAGGAGTGTGGAATTTTATGGGTTTTTCTTTTCTTCCTGAGGACTGCATGACTGAGTTGATTGTAGTGATATGATGTATCTTGTATAATATGTGCATAACATGATACTAAATACTGGCAGGTAAGTTCTCAGGGTGAATAAAATAGAGCTTTATACCCCCATTTTGMAGCTATATAATTTTATATTAGGTAGGAATGAAACCCTAGTTTATAAAGACTATACAGTATGCCAAGGTGCATGGTAAATGAATGGATCATTTACAAACACATACTTCCCTGTTGCTAAATCAGGTTATTTTATTTGCCTAAATCTGAAATCTTGAGCCACAAGAAATGAAGATATTCTGATGAAAAAATCGTGAAAATCTGAAACTAACTGAGACATGTATTTCATGAGTACATAGGGGAAAATAGTGAAAAACATTTGTAACATCTTAACTCGTAAAATTATTTTCAAGGCCAAACTGGGCATTAAGAGGAGACATTACGAAAGGTCCTAAAAAGGCATCACTAAGGAGCAGACCTAGATAAAAGACAGTTAATTATGCTCCCAGATATTTATTACCTCAAAGTGTCTAAATAAAATGTAGCTTTTAAACTATTATCCAAGCAAAACCAATGATTTTAACTGGTTCTTTTTTCTCAGTATTGATATTCTGTACAGAAAAACACACATAAGCACAATTTCTTAAAACACACCCAATACCAACAAGCATAWTTTTTAAATGTAAAGAACGTCCTGAAAACTAATAATAAATATTGTTTCTCCACCAGTTTGACTTTCTGGGGAACACATCCTCAAAACTGTGTTTCACAGGAAGCATACCGAATATGAATAAAAACCCCCGTTTTTAATTGAGGATAACTGGCAGCAGACATATAAGAAAGACAAAGCTGAAATTAAAATGCACGGAAAAYAACACTCTCAAGAGTACCTCTCTTATTTTGGAACCTTAATTACAGTGTGAATTTACATATGGAACATGAGAGAAAATTCAAAAATGCAGACCGTTATTTAGCAAAACAAGAAGGGACATTCAAGAAACAATTGAAAAATGCATGTTTACATTTAGCATTTTACTTAAAAGAAAATCTATATGAATTTATATTGTTTGTTCTTTGCTTTTCTCTGATAGTTAGAAAACAGCTGTTCTATTGCTTTGGACTTTGACTGGCTAGATTGCAAGGCTCAATAATCTGTCTCGGCTCAGGGTTAAGTGATGGAATTCATTTAAATGCCCCAGAAGTAATCATCCACAAAGAGTACATTATTTCTTTTTTATGAATTTTCAAACCTAATACTGATGTGTGGCATGCAATTAAACCTGATCAATATGTAATTTAGGTGGGCTGACATGTTTTCAAATTCTCAGAATATAGATTCTTTCAATATTGCAAGAGCTTAGTGAAATACTCAGCCCTTATGAAACAGCCAAAGCAGTTTAGTACAGTAAAACATCAAACTATGTCTGTTTCAAAGACAAATAGGGAAGAAATTAAAGTTACAGACACTAACTTTTCAAAAAAATAAGTAAGAAAATGAGGTCTTTCTTAAAATGTTCAAAACAACTATTTTGATAGAAATTAKCATGTATATATAAAGGTTTATGTATTGCACTATATGAAGCTGGGGGATTAATTTTTTGACAGGGTATTTAAACAGCTCTGAGAGAATTGAATTATAGTAGTCAGATATGTATCACAAATGTTGCTTCTGAAAGGCTATATTAGYAAAATATTAAAGAAAAGTTTGCTGTTTTGTTTATTTGTTTTTTAAAAATGTGGTTTATCATAATAATCCTTTGTGTTAAGTTAATAAGCAAGGTAAAGTACATTGCCTTGTGACCCTAAAGGTCATCAGTGACAATCTCTAGTGTTACTAATTAGCTCGCTGTCATTTATGCAATAAGAATTACACTTGACTTCTTATAATCTTACAAGGACCAATTTTAAAATTTATGCCTGAGGTTCTAGTCTGCTTCCTCTCCTGTTTACACAAACAGCACTCATGTTGCTTTCAAAAAATAAAAAAAACCAAAACAAAACAAAAACGTAACCACATATTATTCTCTAAGAAAGCAATATTTGAGCAAGCAAGGACATTTTTTAATCTTTTTGATCTTTATTTATAATTTTGAGACTAGATACAAGGAAAGACTGAATTGTCTGTTTTCTCTAACTGTAATGCTTTTTTTATCACATACAAACTCTATTTTTCAGCTATCTTCTGTTCARCTTTTATCACTCAGCATTATTTGTGCCTTACATCATTACACAACTTTTTTAAATATTGAAAATGCTTTGAATATTGCATACCTRTAAAGCACAAATGTCAGTATTACATAGGATAAATTTTCAGATTCTCAAAGACTGTGCCAAAACCTATTTTCTGTTTGAAGAGTTTTAGAAATTATCTTCTTGCATTTATCCTATATGAAAGTACATCTCTCATTCTCCTGTGAATTTAGRGAGACAGCTTTAAGTAGTGGGAGAAATTTGAAATCCTTTTCTCATTAAGTGGGAAAAGACGGGGAGAAAGTAGGTTCCTGATTTTTTTCATACCTATATAGAAGTGAATCTGCTATAAGCCTGTTAACTTYCCTTGTTCTGGATTTTTGGAATGCAATTGTAGGTAGATCTAACGGATGTACATGCACACAGACCTCTTGCTTCCCATTATACACTCAGAGACTTTGGTTCCCATCTGCACAGGCCAGGTTAATCCTGCAGAGAGTGACAGTAGCCTTGAAGTGTCGTGAACAAAAAAAAAAAAAAGTCATGACTATTTTAGTTCAGCTGAACAGAAGACTTTTTTGTACGGAAAAGGAGTCTGTATCACTAACCACCGATGAAGAAATTCAGAACAAAAAGCAAGAGCAGCTTACTACAAAAATAATAAAAAAYCTGCAATTGTTCTACTGCACAGTTTGGGTAACTGCTGAATAGATAACATTTGTATGTCTGACTTCAGCAACTTTTTTGTATTCTGTTCATGACTGGATTTCAGTGAGTGTCAAAACCAAGGAATTAAAGATCACTGAAATACTGAAAATACATTAAATAGTGAAAATATTTTGTGMAAATACAGTAGATTTATTTCAAAAGTGTACCTCATAAGTGCCAAGTGGGGAACTAAGAAGTAGCAGTGACAATATAAATTGAATACAGAAATATATTCATTTTCACTAGGGAAGAGCACTCTAGAATCAAGCAGCTTTATAAAAAATGCATTAAGGATTTTCAACATCATGCTAAAAGCTGTAGGCTTAAATAGAAAACATTCATTAAAAATTTCTACAGAAAGCAATAAGTTACTATCCCATCTGCAGAAAAGTGTTTCATTTGCAAATTAATAAGCTTTTATAATAGGTGCAGCTGACTGGATTTATACATGAGCTCTATCGACTGTTCACTGTTAAACTCCAGAAAATCTTCGGCAAGGATTTATTCCTCCTTTTAGCAAATATGAATTTGGGATCAGAGCACCGCACAACAGGGGCTCTAGCCCAATCCCCACAGAATTATGGCATGCTTCCATCCTCCACCAAAATCCATGGAAGCTGGCTGATAGCAGAGGCCACATGGAGCCCAGAAGGATCTGGCCCAACCCTGCCTTTCATAAAATGCTAAGTGAGTACCTTCAATGCGTCATTTTGAAAATGCCTGAAGTGATATGAAGGGGAAGACATTGGCTGAGCTATTTGCTGGTCACTGGGACAGAAATGACAAAGGATTCTGTCCATTAGTTTTTCAATACAGTGTTCAATAGCAGTGGGAAATTGATGGTGTAACAGTGGCATCACATTGGGGAAACTTATGATGCGGACAATAGCACTTCCAATAAAAGGGCTTTTGATTTTCTGTGTGTCAAACTGTTTTAATATTAGGGCATTTCTAGGTCAATGAAGGGTTAATGTAGCACCATAAATCATATCCAAACAAGAGCCCCATAACTGCCGATGTCGAAGAACTATTCTGCTAAGGTCAAAACAGCATTAAGAGAAAAAAATAGAAAAACACACACAAAAGTAGGTTGCAAAAGCAATGCAGAGGCACATTTATTCCACTGCCCCAAAACTGACATTGACACAGCATACTAAAGAGAGTGAATAATAGGTGAATTAGAAATTAATGATTCCTCTGCTATGTAAATGGCAATTAAAGGACATGCCATGCTGCAGGCTCTGTCCTAAAACTCCTCTCYATTTGTTTGGATTGAAATTCATAGTGTATGCAAATGCAGCAATGAGACCTGGTATGTGATTGCTGAAAGCCAGAAACATGGGAAAAATTTCAACAGATCCGTTATTAAATTTATATTTACAAATTCACCTTTGAAACAGAATTTAAAGGGAGAAAAAAAGTGTTATTTAGCTGATTTCTTGGTATGAGTAAATAATGGCTGCACAGAATAACACATTATGCCTTCAACACCGCACAGTAGCAAAACTCAATAATTTACATTGATTATAATCCTACACATCAAAGTGTTCCTTTAACAAAGCAACACAGTAGCTGCTATTTGTAAGTGCCTTCTGTCCTGAAAGGTGCTAGAAAGAACAGTTTTCTTTCATGGTGTCAAAGTGTTAAGTTTTTATCTCATAAAACGTYCTTTCATCTCCATTACATGTAAGTGCAATTAATAAAATGACAAATTCAATAAAGAAGAGAGGAGTTGTGGTAAAGGAATGTCTGTTGTTTCATTTGTTCTCTTAGTTTAGTATGGCTACATCTATCAAAGAAGGTACAGAGAAAAGGCTTTTGGAGCGAAAGAATCCTTAGGGACATTGTCAAATAGGGGAAGATCACAGTCCAATACTGTTTTACTAGTGAACTAGTGAGATCTACTCAAAATAAAAATTCCAGTACAGCTTTGGGAGTTACTGTACCTTGCAGTCAGTCTAAGAAAAGAATGATTCAGAACTGGGTAAACTTCGACACATTTGTCATTTAAAATCTGCAAATTCCTGCAATATTCTGTGCTAGCATGTGAAACAAATGGGCTTCTGGGAGGGAAAGCTGCATTGACAAACTCAGCAAAGAGCAATTTTCTGTCATTTAATGAAGGATGGAGGGAGGCCTTGATAAAGTACCCACTCATTACAAGTTTGTTTTTGTACGTGTGTCTGTGTGTGAGACAGGGAGAATGTGTGTGTGTTGATGCAAGGGTAATCTCACTAGTTCAATCTTCTCAGACAAGTTGGACTTGCTAAAAGCACTCTTTATTTTCTTGTAAATTCAGCTAGGCACACTTTCACACACATAATATCTGCATGCTGGCATTTTCTTTTTGCTAAAGATGCATAATGTTTATCCCTGCTCATACATTGTCTCTTTGTGTTTAAAATGCAAATTTTGATTGACCAAGTGTTTTTTTCCCTTTCTCTCTCTCTAGCATATATGAAATATTACAAAAATGGGGGGGAAGTTACAGTCCCATACATATTGTATATAAAGCAGTCACACACCTGTGTATTATTGTCAGTTTTCTGCACCAGGTCTGCACTGTATTTCATTCTAGATGCCATCTGAAAATAAGACAATTACCTGCACTTATCCACTATCTAACAATGAAAGTAGAATAAGTAAACTTTTCACTTCTGTTGTGAATTCAGCTTAGCTGCTTAGTATAGCTGTAGGAAGGCTCTGGCCTTACCTTGAAAGAAATTAGTAAAGCATGTATTTGGAAATACTCRGAATTGAGTGGGTGGACATTATCTCCTAGTAACCTGTAGTCTTTCAAAGAGCGCAGCTTCAAGTCAGTGAAACAATGTTCATGAAGTTGAGGACTTGAAGCCTTTGCAGACTAAGGGATTTGGTATTCCATAGGCTACAGCTTAAATATGGCATTCAGAGTATTGCTGGCTGGCTGCTTCTGTAATACAATGGTTTTTATATTTTGCCCTTATGTATAATAAAGGACAGCATCACTAACAAATTAATTCAGAAGCTTCCCAATTAAAACATAACTCATCAATTTTGTTTTTATTCTTYTGGATGAATATCATTCCCTGGGCTTGAAGTAAAACATAATTAACTGTTTGTGGAACAAAAATTAAAAGAGCATAGGTGTGACTGGAGCCATGGCATATTTATATTGAGCTCAGATTTTAGGATATTTGATAAGTCCTCGAAGGAGCAATCCCACATGTCCCTGGATGAGGTCCTGATTTTGCTAAAGTCAATGAAGCAGATCCGCAGAACGCAGATTTTCTCATGGAATTCAGTGAAAACTTCTATCAGCTGAAATCATAGCATACATATTGTTTTGTCTTATGGAGAGGTGACTGGATTTACCTCAGTTGTTTTATGTCACAAAATACTTCTACTTGTGATTAGTAAACAAACATCAGCCTGCTAACATCATGAACCATATACTCATACATAAACAAAGAGGCAATTTCTAAGGAGCCATGGTGGCTTATGCTGTATGAGAA
>NW_026623520.1:506940-540969 GCF_030028575.1 Malurus melanocephalus | reverse complement strand
AAAAAAAAAAAAACCTAAACAAAAACAAAACCAAGAACATCATCTAAAACCCAAACACAAAAAATAAGACTGGTAACAGGAGAACAATCACAGTTTGTCATGCTAAGATTTCTTGGCATAACAGTTATAAAAATTGCATCTGTATCAGAAAACTAAAATTTCAGGACAATTGCTATTTTTTCCTGTTAGTTTCTATAATTTTATATGCATGTGCATATCAATTCTATGCTTCACCTCTCTTCTACTGCCCTCTTTCTTCTCTGTTGATAGTAAAAAAGCATCTGAGCCATTTTATATAATGCTTGGTTGGCATTGTAAAACTGAGATATGAACAGTATTTCTCTCCCTACATATGGGAATTGACTACTAAATAATAATCTGTTTCATGCCTTAAAACATAGAACATAAAACTTACTAAGAGCGTATACATCTTGGTGTATGCCTGTTAAAATAATAAGATTTCATACTACTGCTGTGAAGCTGTATAGTACTTTATTATACAATCTGCATCTTTATAACTATACTATTATTTCAATAGCTAGCAAATTATTTCAAAATATTATTATAAGCATATGTCTTTGAATTTAAATAGTGAGCCTTATGAAGAGAAGTCACCTTAGATACCTTGTTCAAGTGATGTGAAAACCAAAATTTTCTGAAGTCTTCAACATGCAGACCCTGAAGTGTTTCAGCCAGGAGCCAAAACCATGATGTTCCAACATTTTGAGAAGAACAAAATTAGTATTTTCTAACCAAAGCAGCCCACAGGTTTGATACTGAAGCACTGTAGTAAATACAGCACTCCAGCTGTTATCAGTTCCCAAAATTGAGAGCCAATGATACATTACATATTCTGGGCTTGATTCAGCAATTGCTTGTTACACAGTCATAAATCTKTTTTTKCTGGATGGGTACATCAAAMTTGCAACTACTTTGTATTTAAAGACATGTCTGGTCCATACACAAATCTTGTCATTTCCTCAAATTTTATGTCAATTGGACCTTTTTTCCCCTGCCGTTCCTGTGCCATACCTAAGTGTGGATTAATTCTAGATCTTCTATCCTGAAGTAGGTTTTACACATTCTAACTGGCATTTTTGTTTTTGGGCAAATGCAAGACTTCACAGCATAGCTGTTGAGATGGAGAAAGCTTATTGGAAGTTTCAGGTGAACATAGAAATAAAGTGGAAAAACAAAAAAATCAACAGCCAACGAACCAAAAAACAACCAACAAACCAACCAAAAAAAAAAAAAAAAAGACCAACACCACAAAAAACCCTACTCAGATCTCAGTCCTCACAGACCCCTGTCTAATTAAGTCTATCTAGATAAAATTCACCTCTCCATGAATATCACCAGTTTTTGCACTCAGCCTCATTCAGGTATTTGCTCAGGATTGTTGCTTCAGTGAGCAGCCAGGATACATCCTCGGAGTACCTTAGTGCTGTACACTCTTGTTGAACAGTGTGGAGAATCACTGCCTCTCTGAAGTACTGGGTGGTGCTTTACTGAGTGAGACAAGAAACTTCAAATAAACTTCCACCTCTGCTTATAATGCACAACACTGAAAATTAAAAAGTAAGCCCCTAAAATTAGTACTACTTTTGTGAGTGGTGGTTAAACTAATGTTTTCCTGGAAGCACTTTGCTACTGTTCTTYCAGAACATTTTTTTTCCTGAGGGATGTTCTGTTTTGCTGAGTTGGAATGAAAACATAAAACAAGCCCAAAGAACTCATAACATAATTTACTCCATGTGTAAGTTTTGCATGGCATGGGTTTTGGTAGCAGGGAGCCCACAGAGGTGGCTTCTGTGAAAAGCTTCTGGAAGATTCTACCACGTCCAGCAATCCCTGATAGCTTTAAAGATGGACATGCTGCTGGCCAAGGCTGAGCCAGTTAGTGAAGTTGATTACACCTMTGTGATAATATGTTTAAGAAAACCAAAACAAAGGCAACACAGGTTTTTTTTTCTAACCAGAGAGAAGAGGAGGTGAGAACCTGTGAGGAACAACATGGAGACACAAAGGTCAGTGGAGAAGGAGCAGGGGAGCTGCTCCAGGTGCCAGAGCTGAGATTCCTCTGCAGGCCATGGTGTGACCATGGTGGAGCAGCTGTGCCCCTGCAGCCCATGGGGTCCATGGGGAATGCAGAGATCCACCCACAGCCCGTGAGAGAGGTGCCCACGCTGGAGCGTGTGGATGCCTGGAGGAGGCTGTGCCCAGTGGGACACAGATGGACATGGACAGAGATGACCCTGCTTCCAGGCTGGAGCAGCCTGTCCTTGGAGGGCTGCACCCTGTGGATGAGTGACCCATGCCACAGCAGTTTTGGGAGGATTGTCTGCCCATGGGAGCAATCTCACGTCGTAGCAGTTTTGGGAGAACTGCTACTCTTGAGATGGACCCACTCTGGAGAAGTTCACGGAGAACCATTTCCCATGGGAGGGACCCCACAGCGCAGCAGGGAAGGACTCCTCTCCCTGAGCAGCAGAAGACCTTGGGATGAACTGACCAAACACCCACTCCCTGTCCCCTACTCTGTCAGTGGGAAGGAGAGAGGCATTGGGGGGAAAACAGTGTTTTAAGGGCTTATTTTACTTCTCATTATCCTTCTCTGACTCTGTTAGTGATAAAGTCACTTTGTAACTGTAAGCTGATCCTGTTTTGCCCTTGGAATGTTTTCTCTCAGTCCTTATCTTGACTCATGACCCCTTCATTAATATTTTTTTTCTCCCTTCTGTCCAGCTGTTGCAGGGAAGAGCAAGTGAGCCGCTGCTGTGGCTGCCTGGCATTTGGCCAAGGCCAAACCATGACACTCAGGTATTAATAACAGGAAATACTTAATGACAGAAAATTTCCAGCAGATTCCTAACCCGTAGCAATCTTCCAAGGAATCCCTGATTTCTGATTTTTAACAGTGGCTGAATAATCATGATCTAAATAGTGTGTAGAAAAAAAAGGATGCGTTTACGCGGTCTTTTAAATCAAAGTACCTATTTCTAAAAGATTATATAGATATTGGCAGAGGTTGTTTACAAGAGGTAGATTTTCAAGAAAATTAAAAAAGAAGCTAAAAGAATTCTTACCTATTTATTTTGACAAGCCACTGAGCCCACATTTTGTTTTAAGGGTGTTTTTGTTTTTCTCCACTTTTGTTGTTGCTGATTACTATTTAAATGGCATTTCTTCTATAGGATTTCCATGCTGGTGGGCACAACTACACAGCACRGTACTGGGTTAGCAGATGGATCCTCTATCCCAGTGGCAGCCTGCTCGGTTCGGGATCATGCAGATCCTAAGTCTTGGTCTGTAGGAATYATTTCCATCTCAGATCTGGATCAGTCAGGCCAAAGATTAATGCCATTTTAGCTAAATTTTTGCTCACTAGACATGTTTAATTAGGTCATCCCAGACACTGGGAAGTGAAAAATAGTAAAATGTTTGGTCAAAATCCCTTCTTCCAGAAACCCYAAACAACAGGGGTTTTTGACTTTACATCAGTCAGGAAAAATCATAAGATTCCTGGTTAAACTCATTACAACAGCTTCTTTTCACAACAGCAGATTATAGAAAACCAGTAAAAATATCCAGGGGCTTTTTTTCTAGATCAGTGAGCAAAGTCTCCTCTTACTCTAATATATCCTAAATTGCTTTGCAATGGTGACTATATGTGGAGAAAAATTCTCATGTTCCACCTTTCAGACATTCACGCAGCAACAGAAGATAAAAACTGCCCAAATGCCTCACAAAGATGACTGATATTTGGATAATCTCCATATTATTTCTTCTTTGAATACTGCTTCAAAACATTTTTTTTTCTCTAAAACTTGTTTCCTAAAGCTCTTTCTCCATTTGAAATGGGAAATCAGATTTGCAGAACTGAAAATAAAAGTTACTGCTTCTGTGCTTGTATAAATACCAGTCTAATCAGAATACAGTATATTATTGGATTTTTAATTTTCTTTTGAAAAGACCAATCTGTGTTAAGCAGCCTTTAGCAAGCTGTCACAGATGAGACCAATAAGCACATCCTGACTTAACACACATCAGGGGTTGCCAAGGATACACTGTCAGGGGACTGGGGTCAGGAGTCAAACTGACCAATATTGAGTAAATTACATTGGTTCGAATGATTCCCCCTGAGCTAGTAATGATATGGCATGCACATAGTTTTGCTCTGCAGACTGATAAATACTGCATTTGAAGCCTAAACAAGGAACAAAGCATGGAAAAATGATTTTCTGTAGGCTGTCATAAACATTCATTCACATCACTCTGAGATTAAAAAATACCATCATTGAAATTATCAGTATTCCTTTCCTGAAGAAATGCAACAAAAGGACTAAGGTTTTTCACTACAAAAAAAGCAAAACAAGCAATAATATAAAATAAGGGGAAAGGGCAACATGCAAAATGAAGCAAGTAATTCTTCATGTTCTGCACCTTGTATAGTCCTTTATTGACATGAAAGGTATTACAAAATCTTTACTAAATGAAACTGTTCATAACATCTTGCAATAGCACAATGAACTTCCTTATTCCCCACATACTTAATAATGATTTTTTTCCCAGTTATGACTCATCTGAAAGAAATAGGAAAAGCTGTCTAATACCTGAATTCTACTGAAACGATTTATGGCAAATTCACTGTAAAACAAATGAACTACACTGGACTAACGTGAGGCAAAGTCTGTTGGTAACTGAAAGAACAAGTATAAGAAAGAATTTGTTGCTGACCAGCCAACACGTCACACAAGAGACTTTCCAAAATTATGAGTCCCAGTGAGAAATCACATTTGCAAGATCAGCAAAGCCTAAATTTATAACATAAATTTGCAAATATGATACACTTCAGAATTTTGAATGTCATTTWTTTTCTTCTTGCTTATATTTCCTTGCTTCTATTATTAAATCTTCTAAGTGTGTCAAGCAAATATTGAAGGAAAGTATTTGACTTGTCCTTTATTTTCATTCCTTTAGTCCACATTTTTCTTTAATTATCACCATTTCCATCCTTCCTACATTTCAGGTTTTTTTTCTTTATTAGCTGATTACTGTTTTCAAGACCCCATTTACTATATTTTCTTCTTTGAGCTATTTCTTTGTCTCTCCATAATGCATTTTCCCCTCCCTGTTATTTGCTACCAGGGAACACAGACAGCAAATCTTTTTTTCTCACCTTCCATATCTGCGTATCCAAACTAACAAATTTAGTGTCTTTCAAAACAAGATATTTTATGTTCTGTCAACAATGCTTTRAATATTGCTCTGGTCTTCTGTATGATGGTTTTTGTCACCAGTGGTTATATAATATTTGCATATACATGTACATATAATTGTTTGCTACCAAACACTCRGTACCATGTTGAGAACAGATTTCTTCATTAAACTCCTGTCAGAAAATAACATTACCTCTTTTTCTCACGAATGCAAACTGTTTCAGATCCTGTCTCTCTTTTTCTGTCACTGTTTGGGTGCTGTGCTTTGAAGATAAACTTTACTGAAGAAACAAAGAAAAGCAGCTGCTGCTCACAAGGTTTGCACTGTTTGTGCTCCTTGTTGTATAACGATAGTCATGAGCGYGCTGAGCAAAGCTTGCTGAAAGCCATACAACTGCTCATTCCTCTCTGATTTGATTTGTACCTCTCTTAAACAAAGAAGGGAAAMAGTGCAAACTTCCTCATGGATAGAGTGAGACCTGGCCCATCCACTTTGCTCATGCAGGTGGGTTTTTTGGCCTCAGTGGAGCCTACCAACCAATCTATCCAAAACCCTTCTGGGGAGGAAGGAAAGAGTAGCAATGGACAATTGTTTGTTGTGGAGGAAAACCTTCAGTTACACCACAAAATATGAGACAGATCCTTGTGGTGAAAGAGCTGTGGAGAAGAGCCTGCAGAGACAGGCTAGAAATTGCCCAGGACCTCCTACTAGACACATATTTGGAAGTGTTCAAATCCAAGTGGATGGGGCCCTGAGTGACCTGGTCTAGTGGGACGTTTCTCTGCCCATGCCCAGGGGGTTGGAAGTAGAGGGTCTTTAAAGTTCCTTCCAATCCAAGCCATGCTATAATTTCATCGTCAGCACTCTTTTTGGTGCTTCCACCAAGGGAATGGAAAAGGTGTTTTGTGAAGCCGTGCAGTGAGGTGCCATCTCTSTGCTGAGCAGAGGCTGCTCACTCCTAGATCTGAGAAGTGATCCAATTTGTGTGGCAGAAGAAAGCAACAGGCACTGCTTTTTGGCTGATGGGAAAGTCCAGAACTTGGGCTCTCTTGCTGTGCTGGGCAGATTTCCAGAGTGCACTAAAGTGTCATTCTTAAATAAGTCAATTCTTTCAAAAATAGACAAACCAAATTTAGTCCCTTTTCCAGGAAAAATCAGTTCTCCTTGAATTTTTRTTATAAAGTCTGTCCCAAAATAAAAGCATAAAATAAGATAATCATTCCACATTCAATGTGGGAAGTCTGATGATGTGATTGGCTAGACTAGCTGGTATCTTCTGAAATACCTGTGTACTACCTTCTGTAGGCAGTGAGATTATGGAGAAATAAATACTACACCAAATCCTACTTCACTCAGTGTTTCAGGAGTGMCATCACAGAACAACCAAAAATTGTCTTTGATTCTTCTTCTGCTGGACGGGTTGTACAAGTGAGAAAGGGCATTGACTGAAGAAGGGCACCTTATATTGCTTCAGGAGCTGAGCCCTGACTGATTTCTTTATTAACACTTGTTTTAGGCGCATAAGCTCCATGTCTTACACTGATTACACTGTAATTTCACTGTTGATATCAATAGAGGTGGTGACTTATGAGTGCAGTGCTAAACTTATTCCACAGCAAATAATGACTGATATTATTAATAAATCACAGTTCCATTTATATGAAGAGGGCTAATTCTTTATAAAACTCACTACTTAAACTACAATTAGTTTATTCATGCTTTGGCAGCAGAATATATTTTTCTAAGAATCACAGAAAGGTATTTGCTCAACATCTTAAATCATTGCAAGCAATTCCCTTTGCACTTCTAATCTTGCACCACTGTTCTTTTGAATGCTCAAGTCATTTTCATGGATAATGATGCAAAAGTTTCATTTCTCAAAAAAGGACAGGAGTACAAAACAAGAAGACTGAAGGGAGCATTGCAGAGTTACTCTAKTCACATGTCTTCAATTTGATGGCAGCTTTGTTTCACTAGAGGCACTACCTGGAAGTTAATTCAGTTAATTTGAAGGACCAAAGGGAGCAAATAGTTGCTGCTTACAGAAAAACAGAATAAAAAAATTATATAATAAATTCTTATACTCTCTGTGCATAGATTTATTTCTTATCACCCTCMTCTTTCAAAAAAAGTAAGTTGCCTAGCACTTTTTCTGCTCATTTACTACGGAATTTTTGCACACGCAATCAGTTTGATTTATTCAATGCCCATGCAGCTCTATCCTTGATCAGGAATAACTTGATCCAAAATAACTAACCCCTCCCTACCATACAAAGTGAATAYAAAGCTATCTTGGTTTGAGACAGTGTTTTCAGAGAGAAATGTTACAGGATAAATGTTTCCTCTGAAGTGAAAAGTTTGATAATTTTTTCCCACCAATATGAAACAGGAGTTTGGGCGAATGTGAAGAGAAAAATAATTTATTAACAAAACAAGGTGCCCACAGGACATAGACAAAAAAGTAACTGTTAGATAATTAAAAGTCCAGGAATGCACGTCGCCCCTTCCCCCCACAGCTTCTTGGAACATGGTGTGGAGAAAGATGGCATGGCTCTTGTCTGAGGGAAAAAAAAAAAAAAAAAAMCAAATCAAAAAAAGTCCACGTGGTCACTCAGGCAACAGTGGAAAACCTGGTGGTAGCCCTCTCCTCACCATGGATGAAACAGTGGGCTCRGTGTGCTTTTCTCTGGTTGGCTTGGCTTCTCTGGAGTCCGGGATGAGACAGAGCAGCGCCCACCACTCTTTCCCTGCTGGCGCCCGGCTGGTCGGCGCTTGCCTCCTGGTTCTCAGACCGCAGCCCTGCTGATCCACTCCAGAAAATCACAGAAGTTGCTGAAGGGACAGAAGTCCAGGGAGAGCTGTTTGCCCAGATTTAACAAACCTAAGCTAGCTAAGTGGCAACAACAAAACTCCCCTGYATGCAGCGAGCAGAACTCCCGCAGCGCTGAGCTGAGCTCCAAAAGCAAATGGCTGTACAGCAGCCCCAGCTTTTAACTTCCCAGCTGCCCCTGCCCCTTCTTCTGGGTCACATGTAAAGGTACAGGCACTTTTTGGGCATACAAGCAGACGGATTATAGGAAGAGAGTGTTACCATAAAATCAACCCAAGACAAAAGCAAACATAAATCAAAATGGAAACCATTTATGAGTTTGCCTAACTCTATAGACAGCGTGAAGAACACATTAGAAGTATGTTGTCTTTCCATCTTATCTTTCTGCTGGAATATCTAAATCCATTTTTCAATTTCCCATTTTCTCCAATTAAAACAAATAAAAAAGAAAAACAAACAAAAAAAATCCCTCTATTTATCCAAATACCTTACATTTTAGTATTCTTCCTGTTCAAATTTTAWAAAAATTATGAAAGATAGTATTTCACAGATTTGATGCTTGCAAAGTAAAAATCAATATTAGTTRATAAAGAACAGTACTTTCAAACTAGTGCAACTAGCTTAGGTGGCTTTGTTAGTTGTTTAAAAGCCCAGTGCAAAACTAAAAACTCATTCACTGTAAAGGAGAATTATGTGTTTAACAGCTTCCTACTGTATTACCAAAACCAGTGGAATCTTCTAAAATCTCCCAATTTAAGGCCTCATTAACTTGTGTAATAACTTGCATGGTGAATTCACAATGCTGTAGTTAAAGGTCAACAGGCATTTAGCAAAATTGTTTAAAAAACATTCTATAAGCAGCACTCTTCACTACGTAGTGATAGCTAACTTGGGTGTTGCACTCAAACTAGATATTCCAACCAATTTTTATATATTAAATAACTATCTAAAATTATGATTTTGGGAAAAAATTATCTCATATTTTACAAATAAATTATTAGTTTAAGTTAAAATACCTTAAAAATTGATCTTTCCAAGATATGCAGCAGTCACTTATTTCTTTAGAGCCAGAATCATTAAACAGTACAGACTTATCAAAATGCATGCATACCAAGGATTTTCAAATTGCTGGTCATTTTATCCATTAGTTTTGTAATAAAATTTCATCTTTTGAGACAYTAGGTAGGTGAAATGAAAATGGGCATGGGGAACTTTTCAGAGGAAAAGAAATTATATAGAGAAAAGAAATAGCAAAGGAAAACAGGGAAACAAGATGCTGTGGATACGTGAAAGGCAAGCTGAATGAAGAAACCTGGCTTCATGTTTCTCATTTGTCTCTCTGCTTTTTAGCATTGCTCTGGCAATAAAACAGAAGTAAAAACAATTTAGCTGGCTGATATGCTTTGTTTCTTAGGACAATCCAGAGGAACAGGACAGACGGAACCTGAATGGTTGCTGAGGCAACTGTTTCAACAATTTTGTCTGTTCAAAATAGCATTATTGTAGATGAATTAACTTAATGAAGAAAGAAGATTAATATTTCCTCTTAAATATCACTTGTGAAACCGTTTCAGGAATGCCATGTCCAGAGTGGTTTTCCCAGTTTTGAAAGACACTGATGTACAATATTGCAATGTACATTCACTCTGACTAGGACTAAGAAGGCACTGTTCAACCCAGATCTCTAGACCAAATATTTTTACCCTGGAATAAAGACTGAATAATGAAAAGACCTTCATTAATATAAATTTCCAGAAACTGCCTACCAGATAATTTTTAATTGTGAAAAAAAAGAGAAAGATTTAGCAAGTAAATAATTTCCTACTTGTTGCCAGCTATCCTGAATAAGCCTCTTTAAAATTAGGAAGAAGATATTAAAGTTGTGAGATCTTAAATCATCTCATAAATAAGAATGAATGTTGGGTCTTCTTTGATGGTTGCGTCTTTCTACATACAGATTCACTTCTTTTTGCACTGACTACTGTAGAGACACTTTAAATATGTGGAAACTACTGCAAGTTTCCTCCCCTGACCCTGCTTTGGAATTTCTGTGCAGACCAAACTGCACTTGTCCAAATACATCATACTTGTGTACTCACATGTCTCTAACTCAAATAGCTATTTGTCTTTTTCTACATTAATTTTTTAATTCCTACATTTTTTCTTATCCAAATGATGAACTTAATATTTCAATTAAGATGTGTAACTATTTTCTCTATAAAGAAGAATCATTTAGAAGGCAGTAATTTGGTAAAAGGCTCTGAACATGGACTCTATCCTGTTGCAGGCATAAATAGTCTTCAGATAACAGAGGAGGTGTCTTTGTGCAGGAAGAAAAAGAAAAAAAAAAAATGTGTTGCTACATGAAATGGTAATTTCCATATCTTGGGTTGTCCATAACCTCACCTTAATTGCTCTGCTAATGAACTGTAATACTTTGGCTCAGGTCAGGCTAGGCTCTCTGTTGTGGTGCTAAGCCTGACATTTCATGTGCCAAAAGCATGCCAGGGAAACATTTCCAATATTGATGGTCACAGAAAATTCCCACACACTGCTTGGTCACACACATTTATAGTAATTCTGCAAAACAACCTGGTACAGACCGGATCAGATTCTAAAGTGCATCACTATGGCTTGGATTTAATGTGGTATTCCAGGAAAGCACTTAAGCAGATTCTCATGGCTRACTTACATTAATGAGACTTAATTACATGCACAATATACATGCTGTAATGCTTTCTCAAAAAAGGCTCCATCTCACAATGATGGCATTTTAGTCCCTTATTCTTCCCATAAAGTTCAAAACTCACAGTGCTTGATGTGTATAATTTCCTTGCAGTGTGCTTCATTTTTTTTTCAAGTTTTTTAAGCAGTTACCCTTGTTTATTATCTTTTATYAGTCCTGAGTATTTTCATATGTTATGACTGACTCACATAAGCTTATTATTTATGTTTTCTTAGACTCATAAAGGCCCTTTTTTAAGATTTCAGCAGAAGTCAGATTATAAAGTTGTAAAAATAAAACTGATAACATTTAATTCTGTGTATATAAGAACTATTTCATTCTGAACTAAAACAAAAGCCAGAGAAGTCAGACAAAACAAGCTAACCCACCTTGCTTTAGAATTTCATAATTAAGGACATGTGTTAATCAGAGTAATTTGAAAGACTATGAGTCTGCATAAATCACTTTAAAAAATATCTCTAGTCTATAAAAATCAGTTCAACCTGAGAACTTGATGGTATCCCCTCTTTTCTCAGAGGAAAACAAACTCTTCATGTTATTTCAGAAGGGATATTTTTTGATAATCTAAACAAAAAACATAAAAAAAAAGGAAAGAAAGAAAAAAGAAAAACCCAAAATCAATGAAAATCAATGTTCTGGCAAGAAAATTAAAATATATCATATGCTTAAAATAGCTTCTGTCCATTGCTGTATATGTTTTTATATACTGACTTTGTGTTGTGGGATTTTTCAGGTATCATTTGCTTTTTATATACAGACACACAGCTTTTTGCTAAACTGGAAGGAAGCTTTGTAATCTTCCGATATAACGCCTGTGCTTTTTCTCTTCAGTTGGGCAAGCTATTAATTTCTTGAGTAAAAGGGATATTACAGATGCTTGGCAGAGAGACATCTCAGCAGCAGGCAAAAAACGAATACTTGCCTAAAAAAGTGTCAAAATGTGGATGTGCCTCCRATAATTTAAAAAATAGAAGGTGATAAGTTGAAAATGTCAGGTAATTGGCAGACAGATAGAAAGTTAAACTGTGTCCTCAGTGAAGAAAATTAACCAGCAGCTGCCAGCAGAGGCCCCAAGGTCATCTGAATGTCAGAACCAAGTAAGGGCCAATCATTCAGAAGGGGTTCGCTGCTGATATTTGCCCTCCCTGGTCATTTTCAGATCTCCCAGGAACTGCCCTGAACTACTGCCAACATGTGTTCATTTCTAAAAATTACATAGATTGTGATTTATTACCCATCACGCTACAAAAATCCATTGTGAATTAAATCAACCCTTTGTTTAAATTGCTCCTCTGCAATACGTATCATATCATCATAAATGACATTGAAGTTATAATCTACAGTAGTCTGCTTCAGCCACTGATAAGGCTCCACCAAGGGACGATCAATACTTACTATTCATTTTTGAAATTATCTTCACATTGATCCCTGAACAAGCGCCAGCAACACAGAGGCACAGTGGCTTTAATACAATAATTATATAAAGGTTTACAGGCTCATCCTCCCAGCCAATAAAAGCTGTCAGCTGGCAGGGACAGTTACAATCCCATAATCCATCAAAATGCTGTTCTCTGACCTATGGGCTTCTGGGCTTTCGGCAAACCTTGATAAACATGCTTATAGAGGAGAGAATAGCAACAAACACGAGCAAGCAAAGGCTTCAGATTCATATTACCGATTACAAAAACATATCTCTTATAGCACATCACCCTTTTTATCAGAGCAACAAAGAGATGCATTTTTATTGTAATTCACCCAAGAGTGAATGATCAGATGCGTGCGTTTATTCTTGCACAAATTCGGTCTCTTCAGCAGGTGCCTTTGGATCATGCTGTAGACTCTAATGAAGTAAGCTCATGGAACTAGTCTTGGATATGGCTAATTTAGAGAGGAATAGCTGTGCACAGGAAAACAAGACCACTAAAAGTCTGAAAGTAAAATACTGAGACCTAAGTATAAAAGGGGCAAATGAAAATCTGGATTAAGTGGATTGTGAATGACACTGTAGTATTCAGCCAAGATGTCAAGCTATCTTTTTTTGTATGTGTGAATTTGTATTTTCACACAGATGGGGCTAAAAAATTGGTTTATTTATTAGCTGAGCTACAGAAGTTCAAATTTTGCATACCAATTGAAGCTGTATAAAGAAGGGGAGCAGTTTTTTAATAAGCAAAGGGTGTGGTGAAAATGTAAAGATTTACTCCAGCTACATACTTTCCAATTCCAGAATTTAAAAAGGGAAAAAAAAAAAGGGTAACATGATTAACATGATTTTGAGGCAGAAAGTTTGAGAAAAAAGGAGGCAGAGTGGAAAATTAAAGGTATGGAACAAATAGATAAACAAAGAAAAAGAGAGATAGAGCAAAGAACATGAACTGCACAATGCTAKAATACTTAATGATAAATAACATCAACGCTGCTTCTTGTATTATTGTCTGCCATATCATTTATACCCCTCCTTCTTTACTGATCCCATTGTCAACTTCACAGTATTATCATGTACACAAGTAGCACAAAACCTGACTGGGATTAGCAGACACAATTTACATTCCAAGTTCATCCTTTAAATGCCTTATTTGACTTACAAGAATACTGCTGAAGAGCTCTTTATTTTTTTTTGCTGAGATTAGGTTAAAAAAAAAAAAAAAAAAAAAAAAAAAAAAAAAAAAAAAAAAAAAACCAAACAACAACAACAACAACAACAACAAAAAGCTAGCAAACAAGAAAACTCCACAAAACCATAAAACACCCCAGACACATTCTCATGACATATCTGTAATATTTGATCAGGGGAAAAGGAAAACTGAATTTTCAGGTTTCACAGTATTATGTGGAGTTCCTTTAGGAAAAAGATAAAGTTTCTAGAGAACATTTCCTGGTTACTTCTGTCATTTGGGATATTTTTTGTTTGTTTCCAGCCAATACAGAAGACTTGTCACAGTGGTATRATTTGACTTAACTTCAATGTTCGAGTGTGACAATAGATATTTGCCAGCTGATAAACTTGCGTGTGACTTGACTTTCAGAATTCTAGAGTAGACTTTTGTTTCTAATGTCAATGAAATAGAGGTGTAAAGGTGATGAAATATGAAGGTAAGTAAAACCTCGAAAATAATACAGTAGAATTTTAAATTCTCTTATTCAGACCTCAATGTTTACATGAAGTATTTGATGAAGAAAAAATATTTCTTAGAGCAGTTATCTCTTTTGTTTTAGGTTTTGGGCTGGTTTGGAGTTTTTTTGTGACCAGTGGTAAAAGGATTTTGTTTTTTTCCCCTACCTATGGAAATTATTGTTCCTTAGTGTGAAATACAATTAAAGTCACCACTTCCTTCTAATTGTTTCAAAGACTAATATATGTGTATGTTTAAATTGTACAAAAAGTCTTTCTCCACTGATAGCAGTAAACGATGGAACAGCTGCCACCCATCAACATGCAATAGTAACCAAAGTAATGTTGTGCGATAAAAGCAGATCTTTCCACAGTAAAAAAGTGTGCAGTGGCCCTTGTGAGGTCAAGTGTGTTGCCCTGAAAKAACTTTCATTTAGTCAAACTTTGGTAGTCTATTGATAGCTACTTATTTTCCCCTCTGTTCTTCTAGACATGTAAAGGAAAATTGTATTTTCCTATCTGATCTTGGAGAGTGCATCAGCTTGTTCTTAAAAGCACAAAGCATCTTGTATCTTTAGAAAAATATAATTCCCATATGGAATAATGACTCTAAAATGCCAAGCTAATTGTACCCAAATGACTACAGCAATATCCATAGCCCTAACCATCAAACAACGTTCGGGTCTTAAAGTTAATATGGGTTAAATCTTGTACAAGCTTGCCTGTGCTTGCCAAATCACCCCTCCCAAAGAAATGTCTGTGATCTCACATTAGTCATACACCTCGATGACATCTGGATCACCCTATTCCTTCCAGAGTTTGCACAGGTAAGACTGATTAGCAATCTAATTGAGAATTAATAAACACTGCAGTTAATGACAGTTATAGAATTCCCATTGCCCCTTATTGATTGCACAGGCTCTGCAGACGGGCCGTAAACTGTAAAAAAAACCCTCTAAGATTACACAAAAACATCCCCTCCCAAAGCCCCACACATTTYTAAAAAATAGCATACAACATATGAAGAAAATACAGAAAACTACTACCATACAAATATAAATTAATTCTAAATCATACATAGCTTTGGTCCCAGGATTGGGCTTCCTCTCCCTATCAACAACCTCGTCCCACTTCTCTGGCAGCTCAACATGCATGCAGGAGTTAAAGACCTACATTAAGTGATCCCTACCAATGCAGGATTCTTTCCCACAGTGCATGTAGGCAATAACACGCCTAAAGAAGGACAAATTATAAAATCAACCCCCCATAATTTGGGATTTGTCATCCAGTTATGTGAAAAGACTGGAGTAATTTGCCAACATAAAGATGGTCTCATACGGTGTACTGTCGACAGCTAGTATTGTAATGATAATGAAGCAATCTCTGTGGAACTGATACAGATGCATAAAGTGGGTTTTGAATCTGATATTAGCAACAGACACTCAAAACAAAATCGAAGTATTCTTATACATTTAAAGGATTAATATAAATAGGTCTTCCTGAATACAAATGCTTGAAGCATTGACTACAGTAGCAACATTTAAAATGGGAGCAAAACTTTCCTTTTGGCTAAACCTTCTTCAGAGAAAAGGATTTTGTATGAAATTTGAGAATCTCAAAAGCATCTTGACACTTTGAGATTCCAGCATGATGGCACTAGACTTATATTTTGAACTATTATAAAACAATGCAAAGTTTATTAAAGAAAGAGACATTTAAAGAAGGATCACCTAAAAAAATTAAGTCAAACTAGATACACTGGAGCAGATGCGTCAGTGATTTAACCCCATCAGGGCTCTTAGATTATTTGTTACGTCACAAATGGGAGATTAATCTGTATCTTAATAGACTTTCCAAATAACATTGACCTATAWKAAYAATAATAATAATAATAATAATAATAATAATAATAATAATAATAATAATAATAATAATAAKWMGTCATTAATAATAATAAAGTAACAATAAAATTCTATTTATTTTTGTTTAATAAATGGGGTAACAGCTCATATTTTGTGGTACCATTTCTAAAACAGATGCATATACAAAAGTTATTCTCTAATACATCACTAATTGAGCTAAAGGATAAATTCATGGATAAACAAAAAAAAAAATCGTATGCATTTTTCAGGTTACAGATCCTAAGTAGCCAGCAATCACATTGCCATAGAAAACTGTGAATTCCTTCTGTTACCATATAATTTCCTAAAACAAATAATTTTATTTTATTTTTAGAGAAACAAAGAAAAGCCAGAAAATTGTTTCACCATTAACAGAGCCATCATAGTAAGTAGATGAGGAAGCTGGAAGTTCAAGAGAAAACAGAATAGTCTAGAGGCAATTTTTTAGTGTAAAGAGGGAACTGTCAAAGCCCTGACATTAAAGCAACAAGAGAGAAAAATAAAGATGTGTGCAGGAGAAAGAATTATTCTGTCAGAGATAGCAGAATTATCAAGAAAAATAAATTRGGTCTTCCATAATGCAGATAAACAGGTGTGGCTCTTGTAAAGTGAAGATCCTGCCTTCTGTTAAGTGAAAGCCATGTTTTCATGGTTTGCAACAAGAGTTTCAGACAAAGTTAGTAGAATTAGAAGTAGAGTCTAATTTGCCTGTAGAAGTGCAAGACAAAAGGTCCATCATTCCATCATTAGAAGCAGATATTTAAGAAAATGGCAAGAAACAGGTGAGGTTAGGAATATGGTTTTATAAATCTAACAAATAATAGCCTTGCATTTTTCTTTTCTTTATCAAGAATGAGGTTAATATATTTTKGTGTTTTTACCACTGATTTAATGATGTAGGGAAAAAGAGATGTCAGAAAAATGAAACAAAGGGGAAGATAAGGCTGATGAGTTCACGTGCTAAGCTGTAGTCTTCAAACAAAACAGCAGCTGTGAGTGAGCAAGACCAAATACAGAGATTAAAGAAAGGAAAAAGAATGAAAAATAATCACATTTGCAAGCAAAATGGCAATTTCAGAGTGATCCAAAGTTTAATAAAGTGAAAATAGGTTTCAGAAACCAGTATTTAARTTAGAGTACTATACATTTGTTCCCACTGTTCCCTTTGAAGAATCACAGCTGGACCTCAGTGACAAGACATTGCAGAGCTGGCCAGGCAAGAGATCACCCTGCTTTCCAGAGAGTATCTGTTTGCTCACGCTGGAGGCTGATGTGCTGGAAAAGAAGCTGACCCATGGAGAAGGATCTGTGAGTCCTGGWGGACAGCAGGCTGTCCATGAGCCACCCTGGGGGCCAAGAATGCAAATGTGATCCTGGGTGCATTAGGAAGAGCTTTGCCAGCAGGAGGGGACCCTGCCCCTCTACTCAGCCCTGGTGAGGCCAYACCTGCAGTGYTGTGTCCAATTCTGGGCTCCTCAGGACAGAGAGACACGGAGCTTTTGAGGGACTGGAGTAACTCTCTTACAAGGACAGGCTGAGGGATCTGGGCCTGCTCAGCCTTGAGAAGAGAGGATTGAGAAAGGAACTCWTCGATGACTATCAGAATCTGAAGGGAGGGTGCTGAAAGGATGGATCCRGGCTCTCTCAGTGGTGCCCAGCAACAGAACAAGAGGCAAGGGGCAGAAACTGATGCACAGGAAGTTCCACCTGAGCATGAGGAAGAACTTCTTTTCTGTACAGCTGACCATGCACTGGAACAGATTTTCCAGAGAGGTCATGGAGTCTCCTCAGTGGAGATATTCCAGAACTGTCTGGATGCAATTCTGTCTAATGTGCTCTAGAAAGATCTTGACAGAGCAGAGATGTTGGACCACGAGACCCACTGTGGTCCCTTTCAACCCCACCCATCCTGTGATTCTGTAAAACCATGAGAACAAAGCGTTCATTCAGGATCCTCTAGGAGTAATTACAAATTGGTGCAACTCTGAGAGAGAGAGTAAGGAAAAAAAAATTGACCTTCCCATGTTAACAAGGCCAGGAGATATGTGATCAGCAAGACARTTGTAAAGGCAAAATTCACGTTTCATTCAGTGACAATCCAAGGAGGAWTAATCAGTGAGATATTTTGGGTTAAGAAGAAAATAGTAGAAATGCAGGTAGAGGAAGTACAATATGTTTTTCTCCTGTTTAAGGCTGTCAAGCTGTGTCTTCATATATTTATTGTCTACTCAATTACTAAATCCCATACTCTGTGCATGTGTAATAAGAGGCAAAAATATACACGGAAGGTCCTAATTAGGCTTTTTTTTTGGAATAGATATTAAGAAAAATACAGTCTTTACTCCCAATTGGCATCTATAGTATGGATTTTTAGATCTTCAAGGGTGTTATTTACCTAGCACTCATGAAATATATGTAYATATACACTGAAAAATTTGGGGAAAAAAATAAGTATCTCTGAATATTGGTTAGTTCCTTCAGTCGAGTCTGTTTCAGATGTGATAGAAACTGGTGAGTGATCTCCTTGTATCTTCACCAAAGAGATTTTCCATTTTGTATCCTCCTTACATCTTGGTGAGGAGAGAGGGAGGGCAGCTGGGTGGGAAACTGGCAGGTGGCCAAGGTTGAGACCATTGGTAAACTRTAAGTAAGGTGCTGACATCACAGACTTCATATAACTAAAAAAATTATGTTGATTTACATTGGTGAAGAAAATATCCTGTTAGGATTAGGCAAGTCTAAGTAACAATCCTTTCCTATATATTTGAGCTGGGAAAAATCAGGCAGACTGAATTGATTGTGAGTGAAACTAGTTTTCTCTGGATTCTTGTATAAAGAAGCTAAATTCTATTCAAATAAAGTTCATCTCAACAGTACTGCGAGTTCCATCATCTCCTGTGATCAAAATCTTTCAAAGGTAGTGTAATATRCCATTATCAAGGTTTGGCTGAGTCTGTTTATTGCATTCTTACCAAATAGAGATGTTCAAAAAGCTGTGTTTTTGGTAGAAAAGGGACTAGACAGCTCTATTTATGAAATGTAAAGGTACAGAAGGGTTTCAAGAATTACATTAATGAGCTTCCACAGTGAGAAAGTGAAAAGTTTTCCAGAAAAGGCTCCAGATGTGAATATGGTTTAGTTAAAATGAATGTACATCTATCTTTGAATTAGGCTCTTTGTAAGCATGTTTGTCACTAAAWGACTCCTTAGAGGAGCAACCTAAAAAATAGCAGTGACCTGAAGCCACATCCAAAAAAACTCCCTGCAGCACTGTGAAAAATTTTGTCCCAGGGACCCCTCATAGAAGTTTAACACCAGTGCTGTTTCCTGAATTTGAATCAAGTACAAAGATTATTCCTCAGATGCCTGTTTTTGCAATGYTATATTCTCAGCTACATTCAAGAAATTCTGTGTATAAATGTCAATCACAATCTTTTTTTTTATTGTCATTATGACAGTTCTCACAAAYGATTTAATATGCAACTCCATAATGCATAATATGCATGATGCATAATATAATTCTCAAATGCACAATATGCATGCATTTGGAAAACAAAAGCACTGCTCTCTTTTGCACTGTCTCAAATGTACTGAGTAGGTTACCTACAATCAACAAAATGCTTATGTGAACTGCAAGTGCCTTGCTTTAAGAAAGTCCAGCTTGGAGAAATTCAATGTAGCCCAAATCTAATAAAAATATTGTACTCATCAAATACTAAACCAGTGAGCTCATACTTTTAATACACATATAGTAGAATGATATTAAAGTAATACCATCCATTACTACAGGACATACGTTGTCAACATCTAGTATTCCTATGCGCAGGATGTGGAATGAGGAGAATCCTTATTTAGAATCTCTAATTGCTATGGAAATGACATGGTTGCTAAAACAGGAATAAACTACATAAAATTCCTGAGTTCTTCATAACTTAACAACTTTCCAATGTTATCTGAATTGAAATTCATCCTCTTCCTCATATTTTGTTGTTGAAACAAAACCAGKTTTCATTAAAAGGTTCTTCTAAGCAGTGCAGTTTAAGGAAACCRATGTTTTCTGATAAATATTATGTAAATGATGGGTAATTGTCACCAAGGATGGTTTAMACACAGCCAGGATTAGAAGGAAAACAGTTGTGCCTTGTCTTTGTGTAACATTAAGAAATGAGTGCTTTTTGGGTAGGATGTTTGGCTATGATGTACTAGTGAAATTATTGTAGAAAACTCTTTTCTAGGATCAAAAATGGGATTATTTTCCTTTTCTATGTATTCTTTTAAAAACTGGTTCTAGGGCATCAATACATTCATTTCCCAACATTATTTTTAATCCTGTTTTAACCTGACCTTTTTTCAATATCCATAACAAAAGCCATAAATCACTTGCAGGATGTCATTGAGGGAGTTGATTATATTAAAACTGTACCCAGTTTTTTGTCATACCCATAACTGTATCCATGAATAACATGTAAAAATTTAAAAAAAAAACCCCACAAATAAAGTGGTAAACAAACTATAGGATTCATTTTCTGGTATRGGACCCTTGCCCTTTGCAATATTCAATTGTATTCTCTACAGCACCAGTGTCATGTCAGCCATCCTCCACATTCATGTAAATACACCTGCAATGTTGATTTGTCTCTTTGTACCACTTTGAAGACGCCAACCAAAAWTAAACATTGATCAAACTGCTAAGACATGCTATATTTATGAAAATATAAACTGAAAATTACTAATATATAAAGGTTATTTTTCTTAAGTGAAAAAATTGTCTCTATTGTAAATGAAAATACCTTTATGGTATGCACAGTGCAGAGGTTTTGTGCAATATAACTACAATGCAGAGARGGACTTTTTGCCAATTAGGATGTAAAGCAATATGAAGAAAAATTATTTGGATAGCATCTAAGCAGCCATAGTAACACACATGAGGACAAACCCATCATTTGTAAGTCTTTGGATTACAGATTTTAAACAATAGAGGGCTCCTTCTCAGACACTGCATTTACACACAGACATCTCTCACTAATTTGTTATCTCAGCCATGTAGAAGAGGTTCAGTGTATGCTTCTAGGTCATTATAACATTAGATAATATCACATATAAATGTTAAATGACAGTCGCAAAAGGACATATATGAAATACTAAAGATACTCTAGAAACTTTCTCTTGTATTTTTATTTAATTGCTTTCGACTTGTAACAATAGGAAAGTACTGGGCTGTGGAAGAACAGCACTTGCCTGAACAACAGACGATGTATCTATTATCTCACTTCCATGAAGGTCATCGACCTATGACAGTTGGAGTAGCAGAAACATTAGAAATCATGTGCAATTTAATCTTTACACAAATAAAGGAAAAGTATCACAATGCCTGAATAATGAAGAGTCTCTCAGAGAAAAAGAAAAGTCTGTCCCTGAGGATATTCTTCATTTTCTTTCCTGAACTGTTCCAATGCGTTCACACTATGAGATTCACTCACTGTGCTGACACACGTATTAATAGTATTTTGGCTGGAAGAGTGTAGATGTTCTAAAGTGATTGCAAAGTGCATCTGTGACTCAGTTCTCCTTTCATTCATTCATTACTTCTTCATGTCAATTCTGGGAGACTATTGTTCACCAAGAAACTGTCATCAGGATTGAAATTAACTGCTTTTTCTCCTACTTCAGGCAAGATTGTTTTCATGTTCCCTGCTTTCCAGAACATGCTATCTTATCTTTTATAAAGTTGATGATGAAAATATTGTGTTGGTTTCATTTGAAAATAAACAAACATCAGGAATATATGGAGAAGCATGCCCAACAGAAGAGGATAACTTATAAAAACATTTTTAAGTTATCAGTCTTTATTCCTCTTCTGATAATTTAGAAATCAAGCAAAAAAAACCCAAAGTATTTCCTATTTCAATTCCCAGTAAGCTAAACGCTAATGAATGACAACAATACAAGTTTATTTTCTATTTTGTGAAAATGYAACCTTTATGTCTTCAAGAAAGGAAAGGCCAAAAAATTATCAAGAGTCAGAAAAAGTCATTTCATCTTGTTATTAACTGRAAACAAAGGATATAAATAATATTTCAAAAAAAGAAATACTTTTATTGACAAGCTGCAAATGACTTGAATCCTCTATTGGTCTGTCTTTAACAATGTTATTGGATGAAGATTATGAAGACTTTTATTTTTTTTTTTTAAAAAAAATATTTTAAATACCAGGCTGCAGGTTTTGGAATAATGTGGGAATGACTACCTCCCCTTCAGAATTATTATTTTCTTTTTGACTGGACCTTTCTGCTTCTTTATGTACTTAACTTTATTAGCATCTAYGGAAAGAGTTAGAATAATACAAGCTCTATTTAAATATGTAACTACTCTCTACTGTTTAGAAAGGAGAAAAATATTTCAAAATTCTATTTGAAATTAAAATGGTGACAGGAACTCAAAATTTGAAAATGGTTCAGGTTAATAAAATCAAATGTATTATGAAGATTTTTCAACATTAAAAAAATCAAAATAAAACCTTTCATCACAACCAAAGTAAATAGTACCATAATTTCTGTTTACAACCGAGTGTTTTCTAATGCAATGTTATTATTTCAGAAAGGCAGCAACACAACAGAAGCATTTAAGAAAATTTTTYTAAATAATAATAGAAAAATTACATCTTCCACAGTACATTATACTTTTAAATTTGAGACAGTTGTGAGTCATCTCCCACAAACACAAATACTTCCATTGATGCTCTGCAGTCTGAATGCTTGGAGAACAACCAGTTTTATCCATCTAAATCAAAGCACAATAATTTTCTACTTGGAGAAGGACATGAAGAAATTATTCTCTTTTATTCTCATCACTGCGGAATCAAGTTTTTATGTAAAAAGAGGGAATCTGACTATTCATTAAAAATTATAACAGTGTTTAGAAATGTTCTAGGTTTTGCCTGAAGTATTCCTTAAGGTGCTTTCAAATGCAAGGATATACACACTATCTGAAATAGATACATCCTTTTATATAGTTGTCCATCTCCATCAGCATACTAGAACAAGGAATTRTTAGGTTTGAATAATTGTAATAGTGCAACAAGTAGAACAACTGAAGCAGGAAAGAGTTGCATTAAAAAAAAAAAAATCAAAAGCTTCATTTGTTCTACCAAGATAACAAAACATACTTCATTTTTTTCCACATAAATTATTGTGGATAAAATTATGACTGCTACTATATTAATCCAGGGAGTGCTGAAAGACAGAGTTTAGTGAATTTATTTCCCTGGACAAGGTCTCCTGCAGACAAACAACTATGACATGCAGAGCCCATGGCTGCGTTCATGTTCTGCTCTAAAAGATGGAGGCAGGAAGAGACTTGTCTTCCTTCTCCTTTGTGCCTGCTTTGCCAACAGGAGGTAAACACACAGAAAGATATGTGCTTAAATCTGTGCTCTGCAGACAGCTTGTGCCACAAAGGAGACCACAAGGACAATGTTTTTAAAAAGACTTCACCCTACAAATTTCAATTACATCTCCAGACCAAGAATTTCTGGGGGAGACACAAAATGTTTGTATTAGCGACACAGTAAATTTAATTTTCACACACATGTTGTTTACTCTCTAAAGAAAGAGGAGCACTATTTTTTTTTTTACTTCCAACTGTGTATTTGTTGAGCCAAACATCCTAATCTCTTTAGCTTTCCTTGGGAAAAAAAAGGTATATACATCACTTTTCCCAGCAACTCTACTGCAAGAAGCACAGCTTGATTGTGCAAACTAAAAGAAAAGATAAAACTAAGATCAGGTCAAATAGTCATAGCCCRAAATTTAGAAATTAAAAAATGTCATTGAATAAAGAAGGTAATCTTCAAGGTGCATTATTTTACATTTCTAAAGAAAACATCCTTGATTTTGGTTCCTGCAAGGAAAGAAAAGTATCATCGATAAGGATGGAATGCAAAGAATGTTATGACCCTGACAGCAATACAGTAGACTGYGATGTGCTTGCCATTCTTAATAGAAATATCAAGAACATAACAGTCAAGCATGCTCTAAATCTATAACTATGCATGTTGCCTCATTGCTTTGGCTTCATGACCTTGTCTCTCCTTGACATATCTCAACCCTCAAATCAATGATGATAGACATCAGGGTCTTGTGAATTCTCCTGGGATCACACATTTTATGTAATATTTTTTATAATCTAATTACAACTTTATCTTATATATAAAAAAACACCCCTATATTAGCTTTTTTATTTATAAAAAGCAAGATTGTTGTTTGCAATTTCAGTGTAGAAAGAGTTATGTTGCTGCTGTGGATGTCAGACCAGTATGGCCATCTAAATGGAGGACCTAAAATGGACAAAAGGAAGAAAACAGCTTTCATTCCAACACARCTTTGTAACTTTCGTGGGTGTTTTAGATATTTCTATGATTTGATTTCTAATCCCTACAGACATTTGTTATTTATTTACTGCCCAAAATGAAGACTGCTTTACAAAATGCTACACAGAAATCAAGAAGACTAGTACTAAATGCCTAGGCTAACAGGTAGAAAGGGATACAAATGAAAAAGTGGATGCCAAAGTAATTAATTTTTTGTTGGCTTTGATTTTTTTTTTTTTTTTTGAATTCTGGCTCACCATTTCATTCCTTTTATTTTCTCAGCACACAAATTTAGTGTTATATACCTGAGGCAAAGGACAATGTACCATGTAGTTAATTGTCACCTTGTCAATTATGCATGAAACAAACAAAAACAATTAAATTCAATTTGCAAGTTTATAGCAATTTGAAAAAGGTGTAAGGAATCTTTCCTATAATTGAATCCTTCAGAAGGCTTGTAATTTTTAATCTTTTTATATTCTATAAGTACATACAAGCTATTAAATCTTAGGCCATTTTCAGAAAAAGAAAAATATATAAAATTAGCCTAGAGTTAATAGTTGGAAACACAGAATTCATATGTGATGTATGTGTAAGAACTAAGGATTACAGACCTAAGCATCTTTTCCCATTCTTTCTGCATAAAAAAGGAAGGAAAGCTATAGAGCTGGCAGTGTATTGAAGCAGGAAACCTGGAGAGAAAATAAAGCCATACAGTCAATAGCAAACTTCCATAGATTCGAGAGAGTCCAAAAGCTTGTCTCAGAATATGTTCTTGGTTTGACACTGTCCTGAGGTTACATTTTCAYGTATAAAASCAAGAATTTAGAATGGTCCAGAAAKGAGAGAATCTTGATGYTGTAACACTTATTTCATGTGCTTCAGTTCACCATAATCAGAGTAAATGGCAGATGCCAAATTAAATAGCTTGTATTTAAGATGTTCCTAGTATACAGAAAACTTATTCTATGTCCCCAAAACTCATGGGAAACCCACAGAAAATTTATACAATACTTGGCACAAAATGGATGATTTTACTTCCTGATCCTGCAAATTGTTCCTAACTTAATGCTTATGAATATTCCCATTTGAGTCAATTGGATTATTTACACTCATTAAATTAAGCACATATATAACTGYTTTTCAGATAAAGGTCTTAATTACTTTTAAGGTATTGAACCATTTTTCTTCAGACTTGACTCAATGAGAGCTATAGATCAAGTCTAGCTAGAAGTTACTAGCATTATCTGGGTTTACTTATCCACCAGAAGTGTTTCTGACTAGGATATAAAAGGAAAATATTTTCACATTCCCTCATGATTGGAAAAAGTATTTTAAAACAGTCATTTTACGCATTTGTCAAGAAATAAGTGCTCAGATGAGACAGTCTTTTATGCGAARTAGGAAATGGGTCGCAGAAATGTATATTTCAGTAAAGACAGAAGTCATTAATTCTTTGTGTATTCCCTCATGATTCATAACTAAATAGGACCTTAATATTTATTAAGTAGTATCCTATTTGCATCTGAGGAAGGTGTAAGAAGAATATTGAGATACATGAGCAGAAAAAAATTACCCTTCACATATTTAAAACTAGGGGAATGAAAACAGAAGAAATGTGCACAGTAAGAATTTAGGAAAATATTGATCTTCCTAACATGAATACAATAAAATAATAAGAAAAATCCTCCACTTTTATATGCTTTCTCTGCTCTCTATGCTTAACTAAACAAAAAATAAAAGCAGCATTCTCCTATTGTCTGAGTCGATCCTTTTTAAAAGTTGAACATTTCCACTATTAAAATTAAGCATTGCAGCAGCATGAAAGCATGAAAGCATGAAAAGAATTATTAAATCCTGCTGATTCTGAGATGACTTAGGTTAGTTCCCTTATGCAACTGAAAGTTCCCAATGACTGTTTTCCTGACCATCTCTGTCCAAGTCAGGATCCTCAAATGGGTTTAATCACTGATTCAACTCCCAATAGAGAATAAAACAAAACAGGAACTTGCTTCCTATTATATTAAAAGGGTTGGTGTGATCCACACTCTCTTTCTTCTTCCCAAGAATTTAATTGTGTGTATATTTTCCTTTCAAGGAAAGTGCCTTGAACATACCAGTTTTGGGTCAGATGCTTTTGAAAAGTCCTACAGCTTTTGCACCTATTTCCACAACCTATTTCTACAACACATACAAGACATGTTGATTAATAAATGCCAAGCACTGAGTTTGAGGAAAAGAGGATTAAACTAATAATATGTTACTTTTCAAAGGCTATGGGTATTCTAATAATTCCTAAAAGAAAAAGGCCTGTACCTCTATATTTTCTTCACTTGTGCTGTCAGCCCACATCAAATTCCTGACCCCTAGTGTGGTATAGCGAATATGGGTTCTGATCATGTTCAACTCTGACATCAGTACAGTAGTTCAGCTATGAAGTGAACTTCATATAAGATGTGTCTTTAAAATTGTGTCAGCTCTATCAGATGACAGACTCATCATCCATTTTGATACAAAAATTAAAACAAGCTGTGGAAGAAAATCTAACAAATTAAAGGATCATGAACCTCAGTGGAACCCSTAGAAAAACATCTTGCAGAATAGACCTTCCTAACAATCAATTAACTACATAGTATAACATCTAATTCAATTCCAACAGTTTCTGTGTTTTATGAGAATGAATGAAAGTTCTCAAAAAGTAASAGAGCTGGTAATTAATTAAATCATATCCACTTATTTCTTAAGTGTCTCTTGTATATACAACAAAAACAAACCTCCCTGATGAATAAAATCCTTCTGACTTTGCTGGAATCCATTTATTTCCTATTTGCTTTCTGTTACCTAAATCCAGATCTAGATAAAAGTAGGAGCTTTTTTCCTCTCTCCTTTACTTTGTGCATGTTTTTAAAGTTTGTTCTGAGACCTGAGGCAAAATATGACCTTCTCTTCAAAATCAGGAAAAATCACCTCATTGTAGATTTATTTTTTACAGTGTTCTGAAATTTAAAGATGGGAAAAAATGACAGGACTTAACTTTTGGGAAAAGTCTTGAGAGAAAACATGGAGTAAGTCTTCTCAGTGTCCATCTGCATGTCAGTTTGCTTATGGATAAAGAGAAGAACAGTAACCTAATTCTTTCCAAAGCTTTTAAGTGCTAAACTAATCACTTAAAGTTTAAATAATAAAATATAATGCAATAGTCCATGAGCTGACCTATTTTGCCTCCAGGCACGCATAGATATTAGGGATTTTGTTAGAGTTAGCTGAGATATAATGATGATACTTTATAGCAAAGAAAGATTTAACCCAACATGCCTTTCATGATCTTAGCTAGACTTTGGGGTCTTATGCAAAGAAGAACATTAATCATAAAATATGAGAAACTAATACTTTAATTCCTTTTCCACCAATCCTATGGACACATGGCACTCGGCTTATTAAATGTACTTCAATCTGCTTCAGTCACATATATATACGTTTTGTAAGTTGAGGTGTAACATGATCCTACCCTTGAAACTTTAGGCCTATTTCCACTTGCAAAAGTGATGCTGGATCAAGCTGATTTGATCATGTTAAGCATAATTAAGAAGCTGGTATAAGTAGCACAAGGATGCTCATTTACCTGGCTCTRCCTTGTGCTTTGAAGAGATATGTTACAGTCTTAATTACAATGGCTCTTTTTCCCCAAGGCACTCTGTTTTGACAAGAGTCTGAGAGGACAGAATTTTTCTGCAACTTGAAATGCAATAAATGCACCAAACTATCTCTTGCAACTTAATTGAGCTAAAATGTCCATCCTGCTACCCTTTACCAGCAGAAGCATTGTGTGTAGGGGAACAGCTGGCTGGACAGCAGATATTTCCAGCAGCGCACATGGATGAACCTGTTCTTGCATTATCTCACCAAAATATAGACTGGAAGTATTCCCAAGCCTGTTATATAATCTGAATTAAGTCTTAAGTATAATGATACACAAAAAGTCCTGACCAAAGATAGAAAGGTGCATACTTGGGGTATTTAAAAGGTCAGGGCACTTAACCATTTTTGCTAAATGGTTAACCATCTCCTGAACATACAGCTTACAGTCTTTCCAAATGTGCAAGTTAGCAAGCATATGGAATGTACTAAAGAGTTTTCYAAGTTTGGATTGCCTACACACTAATTTACAGTGGGCAAGAATTTTGGTTTTCCTTCTCTTATCAAAAAAGGCTAAATTATAGTATTTGTCCCAACTTCCAAAGTTTACRGGAAGTTCAGTGAGAATTCTGTCATTGTACAGATGGAGATATTATTGAACTGAACAAGCAGAGTGGAAAATTTCAACATCCACCTTTCTCCCACAAACAAGAAAGGGTTGTCTCAATGCTCTGATTTTCTGTGGAAGCAGGATCAGGTTTGGTACAGGTTAATGCATTGCCCAAAAATGTGTGCTCCCAAACAGATTAGTAGACCTGTGGTACAGTGAAATCTGCACTATGTTTTTCCTTAAGAAAAACATTTTTCTGTAAAAATCCTGAGGTCACTTTTGACTGGGAGCACAGTTGAACTGTCTATGGTATATTACCATTTCACGTCACACTCACATTGTGACACGATTTCTTTATGCTTTTTGCTGCATTTCAAGAGCAGATTTCACCCCAAAAATTCAGAATTTTCCATCTTTATTTTATTCTCACATAATTATTTTTAAAACAACAATATAAATAACTAATGAAAAATATTTGTGAAATGAAAGGAAAAAAACAAAATGAAATAAAACATAAAAAAACCCCAAATCCCAAACAAAAACAACACCTGCAAACAAAAACCCACAAAAAAACAACAACAACAACAACAACAACAACAACAAAAAAAAAAACCAACAAAAAACAATCCCAGGAAAACCAAATATAGCATTAAGTTTCCATGCACTGGGATCATTTGCAAACTGAAGAGTAATCTCTTATCAGCTGCTCTTACATTTTCCTTAAACATGTGTGAGTATGCTATGGAACACATGGCAAATTGCTAAGTCTCTTTATGATTCAGATATAGAGGTATCACAATAATAACAAAACTTTCTATCCCTGAAATAATATACTGTATAACTGACAAAGGAGGCTTAAATATGTCTGGATAAAAAAMCAAAAAAGTAATATACCAGGCTTAAAATACGATATTCTATACTACTTAGCAGGCAGCTAAAGAGGGTTTATAGAGAAGAATGATGGATGTAATTTTCTTTTGTGGAAAAAAAAAGTTATAAGCAAAAGAACTGAATTTAATCTAATATCACTAAAGCTTGCCATAATCTTATGGAGCATTTGGACAGTACCTAGGGCCAAGGAGATGATCCTGAATTAGCAYGGTATACAAATCAGCTTTCTGATTTTTATCAGATTATCTGCATTACTGGCTAATGCTGATGCATTCTGCAACATACAATAAACACTTCTAAGCATCATATTTCCAGAGTGTAAAATATCTTCAAAACAGACCTTAATTGTTTTAGCAAGATAAAGTAYGCTACTTTTGCATGAATAATATTATCAGAATCCCATTAAATCTCTTCATTTATTATCTCTAATGCTACTTAAAAGAGAAGTTAATAGAGTAATTCATTCTCATACCATGACCTTGGTCACTAGTACATGATGTTTCATATTCATTATGCTGAGCTAAGTGAGGGCTCTGTTATAATATCACTTAATTTATATTCTGAATAATGCTCTGGGGACAAGTTGCTCTTGTGCATTACGGTTCTAGCTAAATCACAATATTTGAAGACAAGTGGAGAGAGCAGATAACTATTAAACAACATGTTTGCTAACATAAACTGCTATTACAGACTCYAAGCATGAAACCTTGGGAATTAAAAGTTAAACAGCACAATATTTTCCATAGTAATGTCAATGTTGTCTTGAAAAAATATTTTAAAATGTCAGTATTTTATATATTGATATATTCTTCTAGAAAGCCATGTATCATGCTATATTTATGAAACAGATAAAACTTCTTCCCCACCCACAACATTTTTTYCCCCTCATAATTTTAAAGACTAGCAAATAACTCATGCTTTTTTGCATTTGGGGTTATCTTCAGAGCAAAGTCTATCACAGTTATCCAGTCAATGCAAAACCATTACTTACTTCCTAATGTCCAGCTGCAAAAATATAGAYTCTTTGCCTTCTGCTTTCAAGATTAGTATCAATTGATGAATTCAAGGTTTAAGAAGAAAATATTTTTTTTTAATTCTAGTATTTAAAAGATCCTAATTTGGGAATGAATCAGCAGATTTTGCATGAAAACTTTAATACCTGCAATCTTTAATTTTGGTGAATGAATGAAATGCCGAGTCTCCTGAGCATTTACTGAAGCAAATGGAAACATCATAATAAGGCTACACTTATAAGGCTAAGCTATTTTTTTATAGCTTATACATAATAAGGCTAAGCTATTTTTTTGTCACACAGCAGCTTCTAGAAGTCAGTCTATCTCTTCCATTCCTAAAATAAAAATCCCTGCTGCAAGCCTGGAAGCTCAGCCTGGAACATGAAAGTTAAACTGGCATATTATCTTTTTCATTTGTATTTCAGTGTCAATAGAGAACTCGCAAGCCAYGCTACTTATAAGCATTATCTGTTTTCTTCAATGGATCAGTATGCAAACGCAGTAATTGATCCATTCGAACCAAAGCTAAGCAAATAAATTCAATATTATTTGAAAGAAAAGAGACTCCAGCTCTATTCCCTCGGATGATTTTACATAAAATCATACTAAAAAATCTTTCTACCAGCATGGGATGGAGATTAGTTTCCCRCTGAACACAGACCAAATCTAAGAAAATAAAAGTTGCAACTTTGTTAAGCTGTTTTCTAAATGAAAACTGTACTTCTCACATCTCTGCCAACCTTTTTGGAGCAACAGCTGCATTTCCATCTTTCACCCACACAAAGTAAACACAGCTTTGGAGTACAAAATTAATAATGCAGAAGTTTTTAAGTTAAGGCAAATAATAGGAAATTATATCCTATTTCCCTCACCCTTGTTGTAAAACAAAACAGCACAGAAACTTTCACCACTAGTTARAAAGCTCTACATTGAATTCTTGCCAAAGGTTGTGGTGAATTAAAAAAGTCACACCACATAATATCTGTGCTGATCTGGGCCTCGACAGCCATASTCAGGAATGCAGAGCAGTTGCTGATGTTTTAAGATGCCTCTGGCTCAGGTGTCCTACCAGTTCTTCTGCACCACCCCACAGATGATGCTCCTTAGCACTGTAGCACTGCAATATGTCAAATCCCTCAATGCACAGTTCCACAGACACCCTAAGGCTCCTTAATCTTCCAGTGAAGGCAGAATTTTGGTCTGTGCCATACCAAACCATGAACACAGCTGTAGGTAAGGCACAGGCCTCTCCCAGCATCCATAAATCCTCCGCCTAGACAGACCCAAATCTAGACTCCTAAGCCACAGTTTCCTTTCCCAGAGATCATAGAAGAGTTGTCCTACTATGATATGCTCAGAGACAGTTGGCACAGTCAGCAGAGCAGASAATCCTAGAGAATCCCAAAGAATTTCTGACTCTTACTGTGCACATACATCAGCCTGAGTGCTATCTCGTATCTCAATTTACCACGCCAAGGTGGCTGCATGAATGACACTAGGAACTGTGCTGCACGTATAATGAATGATTTTGACAGCTCTGAAGAAAAAGGTAGCAGAATATGTAGGATCTGTGTGTCTGTGGCTGATACATTATGATATATTACAATGCTGCTGACATGTCAAAAGACATGATTTAGTAGTCGCTGGTTATTTCAATTTACTCTTTTTACGTTTTTAATTAGCAAATGAGTCCCTCATGGTCAAATGATTAATTACACAATAATTCGTTGCAGTGSCTTCTTTTCCTGTTCGGGTGGAGCATACAGTATATAGAGAAACTGTTTGGAATATAGACTGACACTATAAATTATAGCAATGTGTTCACACTGCTTTAGTTAAGGTTGTGTCAGCACTCCCATTAAGAACTCCTGTTTTCAGGTTAGTTAAATTTAGGCAGAGAAGGTTCTAGTTTGCACACTGGCATGCAGAAACTCATCTAGGGAATAGATCTGTGTACATAAGGAGAGAATGAAAGAAAGTAAAGGAAGCAGATGGTGCAGAGGTTGTTAAGAGGTGGGAGGGAGAGTGCAGGAAGCAAAGAACCAGAAAAYAGCTACCCTTTGTTCTATGTGATCMTAAGCAATAACGATACCTCTTCATTTTTATTTCTTCTCACATCCAGGTCCCAAAAAGATCTTTGCAAATTTCATMATTACACCTGAAAGAAGTATGAAAGACCTTTTGTAAYGCTGTYCAAAGCCAAGGATTAAGGAACAGAKTTCAGTTTTCCTTTCAATTCCTGGACAAACTTAAGATATGAAAAAATATGAAATTTTCCTTAAGGCTGATACAAGACTCAGTTTGCAAAGCTTTCAACATGGTGTGTGGCAAAGTATATAGGAAACAGAATGTATAAGTGTATGGATAGTCTTCTAGTGACTAATGATGGAGTTTGCCCTTTGGGTTAGGAGTATGGCAAGCAGAAAGCAGCAAAACCACCATATCTAGCCAGTTTGAAGTGTAAGAGGTACCTCAAGACTGGAAACTTCAGAGTTGTGATGGTGTGACTCCAGCAGGGGGTCCTCTTTTTCTTGAAGGTTTTAAACTGATCTGTTGACCCCAAGCTTAGCTCAGTTAGTCAGAGCATGGTGCTAATARCACCAGCCTCATGGRTTCAATCTYTGTRTGGGCCATTCAGTTAATGATCTTTATCTTCAGTTTAATGATCTTTWTMCCTTACAAYTCAGGCTGTTCTGTGATTCTGTGACTTCACTTTCAGTTGACAAAGATCAGCGGGTCAAGTGGATACTGAAAACAAGGCAGTTCCTGAAAAAGCTCTCATTTAAGTAAAGTTTTATGGATGGATCAAAGCATGTGACCACTTGGCTCGTATCTGTAAGGCAAAATAATCCAGTCTATCAGAAGGGGTTTAATTTGGGGGGAAAAATATTCTGCTTTTACACCAAGAAATTCAGGAAGTTCTAAACCTAGATTTTTTGCAGAGAGTTAAGGTGGCAATAGCAAGAATCCAGGGTTCATAACTCTCCTATGTCTGCATGTTTAAGAACTATTAATAGCTCTAATATTCACTCAACTTTTTGAAAATGTAAGACAATGTTAAAGAAAATCTATCTTCCCAGTCTTGCCAAATGGTAACCATAGGTCAGAATTTCAGGGCTGGACAGTTTAGATTAGACAAATTAGATTTATGGAATGGGATGTTCCTAGTAATAGTAAAATGCATGACACTAGGAACTGAAAGATCACACCATTCATTGGAAAAAAAATATTTTAATATCAACTTTAAAATCTCATGCATATTAAACTGGTGAGRGGCAGGTTTCTACATCACTGTTCATATAAAACAAGGACAAGGAAAAAAAAAACTTCCTAGAGTTTTCAAGTATCCCACATTACTATTTCCATGAGATAACACACTCCTTCAGTAATAGATCTTTAGGAATTGTGAAGATGTCATCTTTGGAAGAATAGAAAACTGAGAAACCTAGAACAATAATTTCCTTGAAATCTCTTACTCCCGTTATCCTTTCCTCCAGGCCACCATTTCTTTCTGGTCTGGGTACACAGAATGCAGCCTTCCTGAACTTAAATGCTCCTAAACTGCACCTTGCTGATATATATTATATGAAAAATATCCATAATAAACAATGTTTAAATGTTAAATGTTTAAAGCCACGTTGCTGTAGGTCTGCATCCCRGATGCCCTGGGATCTCCATCCTTTTTTGGTTACCTTAAGGCTG
>NW_026623520.1:499321-501821 GCF_030028575.1 Malurus melanocephalus | reverse complement strand
TTGCAAGAGACAGGTTAAAGTACTTCCTTCGTTCCTAAGCTTTCTGTATGGAAAAAGCAATCAGGTACCTAAGTACTTAGATGACTATCTGGGCAAAACCATTTAAGACAATATAGTCAGTTCATTCTCATTTAATTCTGCTCTTAAATAGCCTAACACAATCCTTCGGATTTTTTAGTGGGTTTTTGACAAGGAAGGAAGACTAACCCCACCTGAAGCACCTRATTTAGGAATACAGCTTCCTGTGAAGTAGAGCCCTAATAGAAGCTTTATTAATTATAGAGTAGACATAGATTCTTAAGCATTTAATTAGGTTACTTCCCTACATGGTACCCTACAGGGTACATGTAATTAGGGCAGCACTTCCCCATGATGCTCACATTTTGAGTTTCTAAATACCTACTGTATCTGATAGAGTCTGATTTTAAAAATGCTGATAAATAAACATTATCCTTCCCAGGACAGTTTCCAATTTGTCCRGAAAACATTTAGGAGGAAATCCATTCCATTTAATGTCCACATTGTGTATCATATGGGAGAGCACTGTCCAATTATGAAGCAAGGTACCTCTGGTGATCATAGTGCAGCTCGTGCTTCTCAATACCTGAGCTGAGGTTAAAGGTGTGCTTCAGCCACATCTCCATTTTCACTTTTAAATGGCAAATTGGATCCCATGCAATTGTATAAGCAGCCAATCAAGCAATAGTCACAGTCAGAAAAACATGACTATAGGCTGTCAATGGAGAGAGTTTGAAGAGTCTGGGCTGAGGGGTAAAGCAGAACCACCAAGTGAGCAGAACCTGCCTTTATTTCTGCCAGTTTAAAGTGACTGTTGAGTTTACATTTTAGAGGTCTTAAAAAATAAAATAAATCTGTTGGATGAAAAACATGCATAAAATGTGTAAATAATATTCCCTTATAAATAGCAAGTAGCTCCTAGGTAGCACATAAAGAATAAAAAAMCAGGATCAGGTTTGCTTTTAAACTTGAATATAAACAGGCAGCAAAACAAATCAGCATATATTTCATGTTTCAAACTGTAATTCTTAAAAAATCAAGAACAATCCCTATATGCTCATCACTACAAATCTCATAATTTAGAACAGACTTAGTTCTGCCATTATAGCAGGCTGTTTCTTATATTCAGAAAAGCACCCTACCCATGCCAACAAAATAAAACATGGTGCAAAATATTTGGAATTTTCCTGTCCAAACGTGGAACTGTTAGATGACAAGAAACCATATTCAACTCCTTACAGGASTATACAGTGCAACTCTAACCATATACAACTAATCTAAATTGTCACACACCTGCAGCAAGACAGAAGAAAGCTTTGTGGTGATTAGTGTTCAAGATGCAGCAGAGGCAGGCTGTCCTTTCCAGGAGAGCACAAAGAAAGGAAATAAATACATCAACTCTCTTCCTGACTGTCAAATTATGAAAATCAGTCTTGGAATGCTCCCATACAACCTTGCTATGAAACAAGGGCAAATTTAATCCTTCATACTCAGTAGCTTGGCTGTAGTCCAGGAAGGTCCTCAGCATGAAAGCTGAAGTGATGCCAAAMCATGAATATCTGGGAGAGCACAAATATTAGACTGAAGGATCTATTAATACAGAAATGACTAATGTTAGCATTAGGCAGAATTTATCTGCTATTTTACCAGGGAATTGGAGTGTAATGCACTTCATCTATTAAAAGAAAAAAAGAAAAATCCTGAAGACATATCCAGATAAATGTACAGTTAGGAAAGATATCTAGTGCCTTTGCCCATAGGTTTCCAGGCACCCCATGTGCGTGCCACAGGTGAGCTATTATCAGAAACAATAGTGGCCACATGAGCAATGAGCACTAAAATGGTAGCAAACTCATTTTCTTTGCATTCCAATTTTGCTTTCTGTCAAGAATTCACAAGCACATTCTGGAGCATGMAGCCCATCTTCATGCACAACGTGTGCTTGGCGAATTGGTGTGCTTTTGCACAAGGGAATAAACAGAACCCCGTTGTTAAAAGCTGAGCAGTCAGCCCACCTCTTAGCCTCAGCTGGCTGTAGGCCAAAACCTTAAAAATCTCATTACTGGGAACTCATTCTTAAGAATTCTGTCTGGTGTGGTGGTGGTGGTGGTGGTGGTTAGTTGGATTTTTGGGGTCTGTTTGTTTGGGGGCATTTTTTGTTTGGTTTGGGGATTTTAGGGGTAGAGGGGGGGAGTTTGCATGAGTTTTTGAGTCTGTTAACATTAACTTATCTTCCTATCTTTTGCTTCCATGCTGTTACGCATGTCCTTCATTCAGCAGTCATCAGAGACAGAAACCATTGATCTCAAAACCACAGGCAGAAAAAATGGTGCGAGATCTAGCCAATCTAATATGCCAAGTTGTTTTTCTTGTACTGTATGTGTACAGTRTGCAGCACATCATCCTCACAGTAGAGTGAATAGCCTTGACCAGTCCTGGAGAGTTTTCTGAAGGAGGAGTCATACAGGAAAAGCTGCACATT
>NW_026623520.1:496697-498951 GCF_030028575.1 Malurus melanocephalus | reverse complement strand
ACATTATTCCAGTGTGTACATGTCCAGTAACCCATATGATGTGAAAGGAGGTGTTTCCCAACACAGGCAGCTAAGCCAAGGACTTGTCACAGGTTTTAAGGCATCTTCAACTGGAGTATGGGTGGGAACATGGAGCATGTTTGAGAGATTCCTGAACAGAATGAGAAGGGCTCATTTCCCACTACAGCCCCCACCTCAACTTCAGAATTAAGTCCAATTTTGCTGCCAGCTTCACTTAAGTCAGTAAGACCATTAATWCAGAAATCATATCTAAAATATCTCTCTGTAGGTCTTCCCTATGACCAGGAAACATGCTGGAGTGTCCCTCAGGTTTTTGAGAGCTAAAGGTAACAGATCTAAATAACCTTCTATCTTTCAGAAAACATCTTTCAGATACCACTAGATGTTATGATTCCAAGTCATAAGTGCAGCTCCACTGCTAAAGCATTCATTTCTTGCACCATTGAACAAAACAAGTCTGACAGCATCAAGCATGAAAAATTAGCTCCAAATTTGGACATTTCACTAAGTTTAAATATCCAGTCTCATAACTGGCAGACAAACTGGCTGGCAGCACAGCAAAGAACACCATCCATGGAACTGAAAAACAGGTAGGGATACTCCATGGCTTTCACAAATGTACACACAGAAACAAAGCATGGTGGAAGAAAAGGGTAAGGTTGTGAGCAAGATCTGACTGCGCTTAATTGAGTAAATGTTACACTTCAATACCCATTGTACTTTCTAAATCACTGTATTGTAATCTCATCATTATAATATTAAGAGGAGGCACCTAGGGGTGAAAATTAAGAAGTTTAGAGTTTGGTTTATGATGATGTGGTGCTGTTATAATTGGTGCATTATTTCTTCTAAAAGCAGTGAGCTGTTAAACACAGTAGCTAGGGGTATGCAGGAGTAATTCTTSCTCCCTGCTGTCAGAGATCATGGTCTTAAGCTTATTTTTCCTTAATACAAAATTGACAGATTTAGTGTTATTTTTCCTGCCTTTATATACAGCATGCAAGTGGCTTTCTTGGAACACAAGGCAATGTGTTGTATGGAAGCTAGAAGTAAGAGTGCTTACAGCTAAGAATCTCTTCATATTATCATCTTCATATTTGCTGACATCACATCAATCTTTAGGCCCCTTTGTAAGATGTTTCTAATAACAGGAGGCCAAAATCTGATTGCCATGTTCCAAATGCTGCTACCCAACATCTGGGAAATTAACATTGTAAATAATATTAGATACAACATTTATAAGGGAGCTTCTCCATAGCAGAGACCGTTAACGCATGCAGGCCCTTGTGTTAATCTACACCTGGCATGGTGGCATTTGACCAATTACAAAGGACCACGTGGACCCTTAGGACTGGTATGTTCTGTCAGCTGTCACAGCTATTGATGAACTGGTCTTTCTCTGAGACTTCTTAAAACYATGGACTAAGACTGGATTGGCATTGCCATATGATGATCAGGTCATTGAGACAAGTGGATCTTCCTATACAGTTCCCCAAAAATGTAAAAAAGCACAACTAAGCTCTAAACATTTCCACTGCAACCAGCAACATTAAGAGAAAGTAAATTTGGCCAAGTCACAAGGCACGAAAATTAATTTAGAAATGTTGTGTCAACATGCTGTTTGAGCCAAGGAGGAATGATATGTGACAATACTAATGTAAGAATGAGGAAATAGGAATTTTATCCTGGATTATAAGTGTCAGAATCCAAAGCATAAAGTAAAACAAAAAAAGTGATGGAACATTTGCACAGGAAATCAATGCAGAAGAACCCAGTCATCAGGCTGGAATCATACTTCATATGATTCAGTAGGATCGMGCTCTAGGATCAAACTATGAGCAGTGAAACAGGTCAGATGATCTAAGGATGTCAAAATATACTTCCATAGCAGCAAACAGACCTGCAAATATATTTCACAGATGAAAGAGGTCAGAGAGGGAGRCAGAGCTCTGGATCGTAAAATATATTAATCATTTAAGAGATTGATTTGTATAACAAATCTAAAAGTAACAGAAGCATGTATGTGTCTAAAGAAAGAGGTCTATTCTCTTCTTTGCTTATTAAAGGCAATTAAAGGGAAATTAAACCCATMGTTTCGAAAAAGAAGCCAACATGGGTTAACAACACTGAAGACAATCCCTGCATATTATAAAAAAAGAAACATATTAGCAAAGCTAGGTTGGGTTTTCGGACAGAAATAAAAAAAAATTAAATAAAGAAAAAGAAAAAGAAA
>NW_026623520.1:492062-496622 GCF_030028575.1 Malurus melanocephalus | reverse complement strand
GAAAAAGAAAAAGAAAAAGAAAAAGAAAAAGAAAAAGAAAAAGAAAAAGAAAAAGAAAAAGAAAAAGAAAAAGAAAAAGAAAAAGAAAAAGAAAAGAAAAGTAGATATACCTAATAAGCACAAAATGAAAGACTTCTGGGAGAGAAAAAGATATATAATATATTCCAGATGTGCCTCCTATCAACATCCGTGCTGGACTCCTTGTTCAGAATTCTAATTAATTTGCAGAAATATTTAAATACAAGGAAGCCAATATAAARTATATSTGATTTAATCCTATAATGCCTGAATGAGGAGACAAAGATAAGCCTGAAGAGGACTTGATTTCCCTGCAGAGTTTTTAAATAATCCAATTTTTCCTGYAGATTTTTCCAAACCTTTACATTACGATGACTTCTAGATTTGTGTAGCCAAGGCTTGGTTTTACAGCATGCTTAACTTTTATCCTGAATATTARGAAAAACATAAACAAATCAAAGCTGAGTCAAATGACTCAGCTTTGAGGAACCTCTTTATTAACTGCTGGATAATTTTTCTCATTAATATAAAAACATAATTTTCTTTCCTACATAAGGATTATTCTCAGTCAGCATGACTTACTAYAATCTTCCCTTTTAGAATGCCTATTTTAGTTTCTGTGCTAATGCTAATCTTCACAGTTGTGCAAGTTTCATGAGGGCATGTAAAGATTAAGGAAAGTTTATATTTAAGACTATTTTGGCGGAAATCTTTTTCAAGACCTCTCTGTCTATCTTTAAATTTCTTTTTTTTTTTTTAAGGAAAATTTACCTACTAGGTTTTAGCCTCAAAAYAGAGGACCAAGAGGCCATATTTAGTCTTCAGTTTGATATGTGTATCGTTCATTCACAGCTTCCATGAAGTGTCTAAAGTAATTCAACAATAGCTCTGTCAGACATCTACAAGCCCATGTGGAGCTCACACTCTCCCTGTGTTGTCAAACAACCAAAAACTCTGGACAAATGGCCAAAGTCTGAGCAGATAAAAGCTGGTTTATGCACCACCTATGCTTGGCAAGCACAGACCTCTCTTAGACTCATCTCAGAATCACCTGTTTGAAGAATTCTAACACAGTAGATCCCATTTGTCCCGAAGAGACAATAAATATCACATACCATGGTCTGTTTCCTTCTTCCAAGGCACCCCCTCTGCCTCTCAGAAAGAGGTTGAAAGTGGTTTTGTGGTGTCTCAGGAGCCAGATGGCAGTGACAGAAAACTGTGCAACAGATAACATGGAGACATATGCACTTCTGTAGCTTTTGGCCCCTTGAGACACTTCTCAAAAGTAGGATAGGAAAAGCTCTGCGGGCTATTAGGAGACATTTGTATGCCACAGGCCCACATTTTACTCCTCCTCCTCATTCAGAGCTTCAGTTCTCTCAGCAAGGGATCTCTCTCAAGCACTAAAACTTTGATGAAGATTAAATGCTATGTTAAAATTACTTCTCTGGCACCCAGCTCTGGATGGGAGGATGCTCCTATTAGTTGAAGTGCTGGGTGCAAATGATTACTTTTAAGTCATTTTTGTGAAGACATTCAGTCTAAACACATTTAGCAATGGGACAGAGGTCTGATAAAATACACCATGCAGATAAATGATTGCATTTTTAGGTTTAAAAGTTGTCTTAGGATCTCACTAAATATTCATTTTCACAGCTTTAAAGTCACTTGCTACTTAAAAAAAAATCTGATTTATCCTTCCTTCAGATCTGTAAAATATGTATTGAACCACTATCCCAAGTGTTTCCTGCTTCTGTTTGCTAATGAAACCTCTTGACAGTCTTGATTAGAAAGTGTCACTTAGAAGTCTTTGATCTAGTAGTATAGCAATGACATATTTGACATATTATAAAATGCCAGAATATAATCTTAAATGACACTGGTTTTTTTCTGCAAAAATGAGAACAAATTTTACCATTCCAACTAAAGCTAGTTTCACCTAATGAAATGCAATTTTTTTTGTTTTAAAAAGGTTAGGTTAAAAAAAAAAGATTGTGGAAGAAGTCTCACAAACAGTCTTTGCCATCTTATAATTAATTTATATCATGCCATCAGCCTGATCTTGTATGTGATTATTTTTACAATTCTTTTCTTTTATTTGTATTTCTGCTTATTTATTTTATAATTTGCTTTAATGTAATGATTTTCATTACTCATGGAAATCAACTTCATTGTAATTACCAGACACTTAACTGAGGCCCTGTCTAAGTAGTTTTACAATTAGTTATGTATGAGGCTTTTTTTCCCACTTTTAAACATAATTATAGTACTAGGTAGTGGTGTTAGTGGAAAAGTAACTCACAACATGAAAGTTGAGACCTTGCCAACACTCAGAGATTTTTTTTGTTTTTTGTGAACACATTAAACTATATCCTGGTGAATACTCCCAAAGTAAAAGCACAAAAGAAAATCCAATTTTCCAAAAGAGACCAAAAAAATCAACAAGTAAAAAAATGTTATTTCTCTTCATAAAGMCAGTGCAAATAAATCCTAGTGCAAAGAAGTGACTCGGGTGGTGACAGTTTGGCTCCTCAAGTAACAAATATTTCTCTTTTTTTAAAAMAACTTCAAAGATCTCATAGTAAAAAAGACTGTTCATATCTGTCTCCCTGACAAAAATGGATAAACTACCCTTCTCTGCACAAACATCTATTTAATAGTCCCTAAAATTTCAACAGTTGCTTATATGAATATCTTTATTATCTATCCTTCCTAGGTTATTTGTAAATTTATGACAACACTGCCTTCCCTCACAGAAATGTTGCACAAAAAGGCGCATTACAGATGAGAGGATGCACAAGAGTTACTTTATGGGGAGTGTGCGTACCAGTTCGAGTTATCAGGAAAACAGGAAAACTGAGATATTCAGAATTTCAACTGTAAGCAAATTCATAGCATCTCAAGATTCTTTTAATTAAATTTTCAAGGCTTTCAAGTTCAAACTCTCATCTAAAAAGTACATTTGTACATCTGCAGCAATTCCTAGGTAATGTCTGATTACAACTTGTAGTTACCATGAAGGTGCATGCTCTAAGCAGTCATTCAAAGCAGAAGTTGTTTTCTCAATAAATTAACCAGCATGACATGTTTTCTGTTTCCACAAAATAGTCTTGGAAAGAAACAAGATTGTCCCTGGACAGGCTTCCACACCTAAGTTTCCATGTACATCTTACTTAGACATCAAGGAAAACCTTTACAAGGGAGGAATGGCCATCAATGTTAATCACCCCATTATGCCAATAACGCAATCCAACATTGTCAGGTTCTAAATGATGCATTTAAGTAAATTACAAATACATCCACCGCAACCTGTTCACTTGTCTACTGTGACACCTTTACATATTGCTCACAGTACTGAATCAGGAAAAAAAGTATGCAAGATCTCATGGCAAACTGGATTGAGTGACTCATGTGGCTAAGAAACTTTTCCATTTTCTGCACTCTTTTTTTTTCCGTAAATCAATTTTCAAGTGTGCCAGTCCACTGCCCAACCTGCTGAATCTTTAGAGCAACACAGAAGACAGAGTCAGTGCTCCTCAAACTGTAGTTTTAGATTTTGAGTTGTCACAGAATCATGTTTTAAGGAGCCTTAAAAAAAAACTAAAAAGAAAAAAAAAACAAAACAAACCAAAAAAGATCTAACAGGCCATATTTTATATTCAAGCCAAATCACTAGTATTTTCACTAGCTTACTTTTAAATTATGTTTGTTGACTTTTATATATAAATCAACATGCCCTGCAGACTTCATAAATACAAAAAGAATGAATATTAATGTTTTCATTCACAACAATCTTGAAAGGCTGACACTGTATCCACAACAATGGAGACATTGGGCTGTTTGCCTTTTGCCATACATGAAAGAAACTGGGAATAAAATCCTGATTGAAATAGCTAAGAGAAAGTTCTGATTTTTGTAAAAAAACCTGTGTGCTAATTTCCTGTATAAAACTGTAGATTTTCTAAAGCTATTTTTATTTCATTTTCTCAACAGGAAAAAAGTTATTTTAGTTTGAAGTGGTCTAAAATGATTTATTTCAAACCAGTTAAATTTACAATTTCTTTCATGCCTAAAGATTTGTCATGTAAAGCCTATCCTCTCACACTGAAGAGACTTCCATGAAGGTCTTGCCATTGATTTAGTGTCTGGGTATGAGAGAAGAATCACTCTGCTYCTGCCCCCAGGGACCAGGTGGTGACCAAGGATACCCAGTGCCACTCCCTGCTTGATCCTCTAGCATCACGAGAGGGATGATTTCACTGAAGGGAATCTAGAAATTACATTTACCACTTCTAAAAGCAATCTGGAGGCAGTGGGGGTGGGACTGATGARAGCATGAGGAAGCCATAAACTATTTACCTGTTTTTGTCACTGCACTGAATGGCCTTGGTGGTATGATGTCAGGTGGTATTATGTCACTGGGGTAGGATGTTAGGGTTATGGAGCCAGATCCACACACAGGTCTGCCTACCATGAGGGTTGCAGGTACATTTACCAAATTAGGCATTTTCACAATCTAAAGAGAAGAAAAATAAATAACCT